>NC_056737.1:1809634920-1809647420 GCF_019279795.1 Protopterus annectens | reverse complement strand
AAGTTTGATCATATGGCTTCGACCATATGACGTTCCAACTTTTAAAAAGTTCGATAACATAATATACACCCCTTTCTGTGCATATTTCTGCTGTGATTGAGTTTCACAAACTGGAAACAGGTGATGCATATGAGTCACCATTATGATGATTTTTTTTTATGCATAGCAGGTTTTGATTTTGAAGTGGTCTTCCTGGATTGTCATATTGTATGAGAGAAGATTTGGAAGGACACTTCTGCTTTTTATGGTTTATGAAGGATACTGTAGCTGGAGTTCTAAGCATCCTGTTTAATGTAATGCTATATGGTAATGTGTTATACTACGTAATTTCACAGCAAAATTTCTGTTGCAGTCTGATCTGCTGAATTTGTTGGCTGTTTTGTTAAGCTCGAGGAAGCGTATAATAAAGTTGGTAGTAGAAATGTCTCAGCTGTGTAAATTGATGATGATTTCAGTAGCCATGGTTTTACTTTATGTAACATACCTAACCCCTGATGAGGTTTTGAAGTGAGGTAAACAATATGGTAATAAAATGTTAGGTTTTGATTTATGATTACTGTAACTTTGTCTGAGGTACTTTATTGTGGGTAGGTTACTTTTTGAGTTTGTTACATTTTGTGGTAGATTTTGATTTTGTACCAAAGGTAAATGGGATCTTTTTTTTTTTTTTTTTTTTTTTTTTTTTGCATTTAGTACACAAAGCTGATTAATCAATGTTCTGCTTTATGAATACTGTAGTCAGGAACTAGATTAGGGCCTTGGGGAACTCCAACAGTAATGAACTGATACTTTTCCAATCACTCAGAAAAATAATCCATGTAACTTTCAAACCAGAGTAGTTTTGCTCAAATCAGCTTTGGCTTATCTGAAAAGTAAAAGCGTAGGTGACTGTGTCAAATGCTTTGGATACATTTAGATATTGCCTCTTCTTCCTAAGTTTTTGTTTTTCCTCTGTTTGATTTCAGTTTGGAAGGTAAGCAATGACATTTTTGTAATGTGAATAGGACAAAACCCATGTCTGGGAGGTATCGATATTTGTTAGCAACTGTAATAAGTTTCAGGTTGGAAATTTAAATTCATAGATGTTGAAATCTTCAGGCAATTTCCTGCAAAAAACTACAACTGGTGAGATTTCTATTTTATGTGTGCTCTGGCATTTAACTATTTCTGTGTACAGTAATTTCTTTTTTTCTCATTGTTTGACTGACAAGTTAATATATTTAATTAAAGGATTAAAATGTTTTCTTTTAAGATATGACTAGATGACGGCTCAACTGCTTTTTTTTTGCGGAGGAGCAATGGTAACTTCTAATTGACATCGTATATAAGCAGCATAATTACAAATTCTTTTTTGGGAATTGTGCCACTTGTGATACTCCATCAGTTGATGAGGTACACTGCTTTCACTAGAAAATTAGTGTTTGCAGCCATCACTGTTGTGAAGTCTTAAGAAAGCACGTTTCCAAAATGGCTAAAATGTTGTTGGGCCACATTCAGAAAACTTTGCCACATCACGATAAGTGAATTTGCACAATGGATGACCATGCCCAGGTTTTGTGCCATTCAGAAAAAACAGTCTGAGAGAGAGAACCAGGACAGCCACCATGGTTGGGCAACGTATATGCTAATGATCATATAATGACATGGTAATGAGCAGAATAACGAAAGTGCATAAGCGCAAATAGGACTGTCGAATTCGTGCTTATGAATTTACATTATATTATGGAAGTGTTTGGCTGGGATGGTGTCTGCAGTTTAAAGTGAGTGAGTGTGCGTGAGTGTTTTTGTAACTTGTACGAGTGGGTTAGGGTAAGGACGTGGAGGTATGAGTGTGTATGTTGGCTGTGTTTTTTTTTTTCTTTTTTTTTTATATACTGCTTGTGCGATCTCTGAGTTAGTATATGTATGTGGTGGGTGCACTGGGGCTTGCCCCCCTGCATTTGTGTAGTGTAGGTGTGTGTATGTGTAGTGTTTTGTTGTGTTTAATTGTTTTGTGCTGTATGCTGCATGTTCGATGTTGTGGTTTTGTGATTGGCAAGTGTCTGTGTTGTGATGGTTTCGGCTTTATACTGTCGAAATGCTGAAATTCGATATTTCAGCATTTCGGCAATATGAAGTGAAACCATATATAGATAAATTAAATTAAAACAACGTATATACGAACATAATTATGCAATAATAAAAAAAGATTCTAACAACGCCCTTGCAAGACACATAAGCGAATATCCCACTCATGGTTTTAGATTCACAGTTTTACATAGTAGACCATAGCACATAAGGAGTGGTCCATGGCAACTGCTCCTAGAAGTAGATGAATTGATGTGGCAGCTTAGGACTGTCGCCTATGTGTTTCCAGGTTTAAACGAACAAATATCCATTAAATGTATGCTTAAACTTTTAGCTTTAAAAAGATAATAACAATAATTGCTTTGATCCAGGCAAACTTTGCTAAGTTAAAGCAACATTTTGGACATTATTGGCTCTTTGTGGTTATAACTCACTGTTTTTTAAAAATGTAGGTTTTAAGTTTCTACCTTTGTTGTTTATCTTTTTAAAAAATGCTATAAACTGATGGTGCTTAATGATTAAATATTAGTAAACACAGCGTATTCAACATTATACTTTTTAGTATAGTTTATTTTGATTGTTTGTTCCTTAATTGTTAACGAGATTATCACACTTAATTAGAAAATGAGACTATATATGGTGATATGCTTGTATTGGTATCTATCTGAAGAAGGTGAAGCATAGCTTTACCGAAAGCGCTCAGTAAAACATTTTAGTTTTATCTGCTTCTTGTTTTTATTGGTTTCCTTCGCTTTATTGGTTTAAAAAGTTTAAAAGTTTTTTGTTCTGTTTGTTTTACATATATATATATATATATATATATATATATATATATATATATATATATATATACATACATACATACACAATGGAGCTGTGCATGCTGTATATTTGAACTTGGCTGAATGCTCATGTTCAGCCTGAGGAAATCGCTATGTAATTTTAGGGGTTGCTGCATCATTAGTAAGTGTGTATCTGAAGAGGTTCTTAGTGCCACTGCCATGCCCAGCTGTGTGATTTTGCCCCTGAAGGCCCTGGGTTATCAGATCACCCTCAAAGTGATTTTTTGATATAAAGATATACATCACGGCATTTGATGAGTCAAGTGATGTGGTGCACTTTTACACCTGTCTGTAGTTATCTGTTTTGGCTGTTTTGTAATAAAACATTTCCTAAACTTTTTATTAAGCCCTGGCCCAAATCAATTTAGCATTTACTACTGTGACAATCCCTTGGGGTAACATGTTTTGAGGCCATAAATTTTAATGAGGCATCTTTCCACATGTGTGGTGGTGTGCCCATTGTAGTCAATCAAAGCAACATGTTTTCTCACACTGATGCCACCAAGGTTAACATTTATGATTTTTCCTCACTGAAATCACTGTATGGAAATCTTGTTTTTTTATGTGTTTTTCTTTTTGAAATACAACAAGAAAGTGCACCCTAATTTGTAAAAGTACTATTTGGCAGTTTTTGCACAGCATGCAATGGTGTAAAGCTAAGATTAGAAAATGTTGGAAATCAGTTCAACCTTTCAGGGACTCTACAACATTAACATTGTGGACTGGTACCATGTATGTAGGGACACCATCCAAGAAATTGTGAACATGTTTATGCACTGTCTGCAGCCTTGGAGTCGTGGAGCACCTGTCCTAGGGGATTCCAATATATATCTGACTTTATGTATATTAGTTGCAGGGACCTTTGAGCGACATACGGAGGGAAAGCATGCTTTTGCTGTCTGGATTCATCTGGTGGTGCCCTGCAGTATGACCCTGGCACGTGTGAAAAAATAATATTGGTGCATGCAATACTGCATAATATCATATATAGGAAGAAGTTAGAGCAGGGCAAGCATTTGCTGGGACAGCAATCTCCAGCACATCAGGCAGTAGAGACTGGGGCAGATGAGAAGTCAATGTAGAAGCCAGAAGCAGGGGATAATCATATCAGATGAATGCACACTATGCCATGGCACAGGCGAAGTGGCAGTGGATTACATATAGCTTCAGAACATAGTAGATGAGATTAAAGCAAATGCTTGCAAAACCAACAGCTGGCTGAGCTTACCCATGCATAGGATGGCCACATTGTGCATAAGACATTATCAACCATAGTAAGAATGTACAAAGGTAAGCCTGGTCTGTTAGACAGGTTCAGGGCATACATGCCATCCTGTGCATGACCCACCCACAAGAGATGGCTGTACCAAGAGTTGCACTGGATGTATCACAACTTGGTGTTGGGTGTGCTGTGTGACCTTGAGTGACATCTGTTTTGAGATGTGCTACAGTGGTAATAGCCTACTCATGAGGACAGTCTCTTCTTGGTGTAAACACCTCCACAACGGACATTTTCATGGAAGTGCTAGCACTGGAGGATTGGAAACGTCATCCATGGGTGAATTGGCTATCATTTGTGGATATATCTGTTGATTGGCTTCAGGGATGACTCCTTCTTCCTGCCAGGTGAGCCAGAGAAGCCACTGCATTTTCCGGTGAGTGATTGCCAGGTGAGCCAGAGAAGCCACTGCATTTTCCAGTGAGTGATTGAGTCTATCTAAGTAATCGCACATAAGGAACATGCACTCCCATGGGTCATTATGCACACCCTGCATCACCTACACTCTTTCTGTCTATCTCTCTCTCTCTTCCCCCTCTCTGCCATGGCTGTGGTGGTACTCACATGTACCATCATGATAGCCCAGTACATATGCTGGGTTGCGGTGAATGATGCATTATCCTCAGGGGTGAGCACCATTACCCCACCCCTCTGTGTGGAGCTCTATGCTCCTGAGTGTGAGGAGCAGGTTATAACATCTGTCTTCAAGGGGGGACAGCACTCTTCCTGATTAATAGTGACTCCATTAACCTGTCTTTCTTGTGAGATGTGGGTAGCCACAGGCATAGAGGCTGTGTTCATGGACTCTGCTTGGGATGTTGTGATCTCATTTCCTGTGTCCAACACACATTCTGTACTCTCGACTGTGCCAGCTGAGCCCCACTGACTTTATCAGAGGCTGCAGATCTCAAGCATCCGGCAGAGTGAGTTCCATAGTGATGATGTCTAAAAAAGAATCACCTGTGAATACACCAAAGCACAAAATATTCAGTGCAAGTATGATGACCCAGCAGCAGAAGTATACTTGCAACCAAGTTTATAAATATAAACATGATAAAAAGTAATGCCTAATGTGCATACTTTTTGTAGACTGTAGTGGGTGTTGAACCCCTGGTGCACCTGTCTACTGTACATCAGACAGATTTTAAGTTTGATACTGATTAAGGGGTGCAGAGGACTTACAGGTATTGATATGCAAATATAGGCCTCCATACCTGCGACACCTCTGGCGGATTGTACCTGGAGCCTGTCCAGCTTTCTCCAACATCTAGTACCACACTGTGGTAGGACTCAGCAGAGCTGACGCTCTCTCTGACTGAGGCTAGGAACTCCACAGTGTCTGTGAGACAGGTTACATTCAATACCCTTCCACACCTATTTCTGAACATCATTGGATGATGGTTTGTACAACTGTCAAGGACTTTAGTGCTTTCCCTTGAAATGAATTACAATATCAACTATGCCCATGGATGATGGATTAGACGCAAAAGGTAGTGCCCCGATGGGTCATTGTTGGCTCCCTTATTCTTTCTTTCTGCAAGTGTATAACCACCAACTGCTGTGTTCTTCCCTGACACCTTTCATCTCATTGCTTCTGCAGCTCAACATATAAATGAAAGCCCTTCAAGTGGGGGAGTTGTGGGTTTGAGTCCTCTCAGGGTTCTGTGACTTGTCTTTTTTTCATTCCATCCTGCAAGTTTGTAACTACCAACTGTTGTGTGCTTACCTGATTCACTCCTACTAATTGTCTACCAATTTCTTCCGTCTGTTATACACTAAACTATTACTGCTGTCCCACTTCCAGGGGCTAAATTTATTTGCTTTGGATACTGTTATTACACTGTAGAACATTGTTGCTTAGTCTTTGTATTATTTTTTTCTCACCTATTGTATTTTACTGTATATGATAGTCTCTGTGCAACTTGTACCTGTACTTGCTGATAACCAACTGAACTGTACTCAACTTTGTACTGAAAGTTTTATTGTAATTTTTCTGGAGCTCTTCTCCTTGGGCCTCTGCTGAAGAAGGGCTTCCTGCCCAGTCAGACTAACCCAGTCAACAAATGTGAAAATAAAATAAATAAATACATTTTGTCTCACAGCTTCTATAGCTCAACTTGCAAATGAAGTGCTTTGCACACAGTAAGTAGGAAGGATTGTATGCTTTTTGTCTTTATTATTTTCTTTCATTATGCAAATGTGTAACCGCTAACTGCTGTGTGCTTCAATGACGCCCTTTGTTTCACTGTTTCTGTAATTTCAACTTGTAAATGAAGCACTTTTCACATAAGTGAGGAGGGTTGTGGGTTCATGTCCCTTAGGGGTTACATATAGGAACACCATTGTTACAGTTAGGTACTTGTTTCCTAACATTTGCATTATAGTACAGGTACAGTGGCATACTCTACTGATGAAGTACCTGCTTTTGGTCAATATACTGATACTTTATTCTACCCCACCCACTCCCACTCTGTGTTGTTTTAGGTTTATTGATCTTTGGTTAGTTTACATTATATCTGCATTTCATGCCCCCTTATCCGTTGTTGCCCACATCCCTGATCGTGTCATCACCTTCCTTCACAATCTTATTTCTGATGTTCTTCATTCCACATTGCTGCAGTCCTAACTATTGGGTAGTCCGCTGTCCAGTCGGCCCGAATACCAAAGTATATGGCTGACGTCGGTCAGGGCGCATTAGACTGGCGTCAGTACGTCAGGGTACTAATGCGCATGACCGACGCCATATCCTCAGTCTTTTTTGCCGCATGGTCCGATGCAGAAGCAATTTTGCGAGTGCAGGTTGGCGTTCTGAAAGTTTCTGAAGTCAGAGTTTCAGACCGAATCAAAGTTGGCTAAGTACCCCGTTGGGGAATATTTTGGTTTTTTCTTGCCTCAGTATTTAACCGGATGTCAGAAAAAGTGAATAACTGTATTTCTTGTGGGAAACAGATACCTCATAGGGATTACCATACTTTGTGTATACCTTGTTTAGGGCCTGAGCACGACGTTGTTGGATGCCGCTCTTGTGCTAGATTTAACAAACGCACTATTAAGAGAAGGTTAGACTGTGCCAGGTTAGTGTTTGGGAAGCGTTGTAATTATAAAATGCCGTCGGATGCTCCGACGCCGGCTTCGGCTAAAAAACGCAAAGATAAAGCAGCAAAGCCTAGAGTGGAGGAACCGACAGTCCCAGACGTCGGTTCTTTAGAAGGCTCAGTGGAGCCGGAGGTTTTGCCAGGTGTTTCTTTGGAGTCTCAAGAGACTTTACTGTTACAGGATGTATCCTCTCAGGAAGTAGGCCAGGCTGAGGGGGCTTCTCAGGTGGCTGTTCTTCCCTCTCTTCCTAAGGTGGTTAGAGCCTCCCTTCTGTTTCCAAGGCTTCTTTGAGGGGCAGGCCAAGTTTAGCTTCAGTGGGGGTTTCTCCTAGTGCTTCAGGGTCTTTGCCTAAGAAACATATGCTTAAAATGGCAGAGGATTTGATTACTATGATAAGGGGTTCTATGCCCCCTCCTGATAAGAGGCCTAGGGTGGAACCTGAGTTTGAGAGTTTTGAGCAATGCTCGGAGGCTTCGGAGTCTTCGGCTGAAGACTTGCAGGAGTACCCTCCTTATTCTGATTCTGATGTGGATGATTCTACTCCTTCTGCTTCTCCTCCTGAGGATTTTTCATTTTCAGAGACTCTGCATTCCATGAGGAGCATTTTAAATGGGAAGGTCAAGATTTCTCTGATTCCAGGAAGAGGCTTAGGGAATTCTTGTTTTTACCCCAGCATAGGCCTTTAGCTATACCTCCTGTTTTGAATGTGGTGGAAGATGTGTTTGCAGAGGCTTCCCTGAATCCTGATTCTTTGCCTCCTGCCCCAGTTAAACCGGATAGGTATTATAGGGTGCCTGAAGCTCATAAGTATCTTTTAAGAGTCCTAGGGCAGACCCGGAAACTGTCTCTCAGGGGCCTAAAGGTGTGAAGGCCTCAGTTGTTAAAAATACTGTCCCTCCTGATAAAGAGGCAAGGGCTTTGGATAGATGGGGAAAGAAAGTGTATACTTCTTCCACTTTAGCCATGAGGGCGTTGAATTGTCAGTTTCACATGTTAAAATATCAGAATTATCTTCTTTCACAGTTGAAATCTAAGGTGGATGCTTTGGCTGAAGGTATTGAGTGTAAAGAGTTGCAGGATTTAGTTCATGTGTCTGAACAGGTGGGTAAACATTCCTTGCAGTGTGGTTTTGATGCTGTGCAGGCCTCCTCCAGGGTGGCTGCCACTGGTTCTGTTCTTCGTAGGCACGCCTGGTTGAGAGATCAGAATTTAGCTGAGCATGTTAAGACAAGGATTTTGGATGCTCCTTTACAGTCTGATGTGTTGTTTGGTTCGCCTGTGGAAGCAGTTTTGAAGAAAATGGAGGACAAGGCTAAGTCTATGCAAACTGTTAAAGATTTTTGCAGGTGCAGCCTCCGAGTTTAGTAGAAATTGGCCTACTAAGGGATGGACTTATCCTGCTTATGATTCCCAGTCTAGGGGTAGGTCTAGACGTGGTAGGGGCAGAGCTCAGGGTTCTTTTAGGCCTAGGACAGGAGTTCCCCTGCTCAGACTTCTGGTGAGGGCAGGGGTCAGTCCTTTCGTAAACAGACCCAATGACCTGCCTTTTCAGCTGCCAGTTCATTCTCGCCTGGCAGCACCGTTGGGAGGAAGGCTGTCTCTTTTCAAAGAAAATTGGGATTTAATTACCCACGACAGATGGGTTCTGGATATTATTCACAACGGTTACAGGTTTTATTTCCATACCTTGCCTCTTTTCAAAGGCATGCCAGACATTCCTCCTCTACAACGACAAGAGGCTCACAAGCAGATTTCTCTGTTACTCCAAATAGGGCCATTCAGCCAGTTCCTGTGCCAGAAAGGGCCTAGGATTTTATTCTCGCCTGTTCCTAGTACCAAAGAAGGGGAACACGTGGAGACCAATTTTGGATTTATCTATCCTCAACACTTATCTGGACATTCCCAAGTTCAAAATGTTGACGTTACAACAGCTTTTACCTCTGCTAGGCAAAGATCACTGGATGGTAACTTTAGATCTCAAGGAAGCTTACCTTCATGTGCCTATAAGACTAAGTTGCAGAAAGTATCTGCGTTTTCGAGCTGGAAATTCTCATTATCAGTTCTCTGCATTGCCCTTTGGCTTATCTACTGCGCCCAGAGTATTCACAAAGGTTCTGGCTCCAGTGATAGCTTACTTCAGGCTAAAAGGAATTCAAATCTATCCTTACTTGGACGACTGCCTGATTCTGGCTCAAGAAAAGGAAGACCTTCTACAGCATTTACAATATGTCATAGCAGTGCTAAGATGCCTAGGGTATTCTGTGAACGAAATAAAGTCCAGTCTAGTACCCTCTCAAGACATGTGCTTTCTGGGTGTGAGACTGAATACAGCAGCCCAGATGGCCTTTTTAACCCCGGACAAACAAAAGAATCTTTCCAGTTACTTCCATCAACTATCTCTTCAGTCCGGGCTGACTGCAAGGACAGTCCTTCAAGCCTTAGGGTTCATGGCATCTTGTATTCTGGTGCTTCCCAATGCCAAACTGCATATGAGGAAGCTACAATGGTATCTCAAAATGTATGGACACAGCACTGCCAGGATTTGGACACTGTCATTCAAATAATACCTTGCATTCAAAAGGAATTTTTGTGGTGGGCTCAGGAATGTCACCTAAACAAGGGACTCTCTGTGACCCGGCCAGAGGCGAGTCAGATTCTAACGACAGATGCCTCAGACATTGCTTGGGGAGCTCATCTAAATGGAAAGTGGATACAAGACAAGTGGCCTGCCAGACTACAGCATCTACATATCAACATGAAGGAGATGTTAGCAGTCCAGTTTGCATTAATGGCTTTCAAGGAATTACTTCTTCCAGGGCAGGTGTTGATTCTAACAGACAACACAACTGTCATGTGGTACATCAACAAACAAGGGAACACATTCTTACCCATTGTGCAGGCAAGCAATGATTTTATGGGAGACTGCGCTCAGCTTGCAATTAACTCTTCAGGCAAGGTTTCTGCCGAGCACAGAACTCCTTAGCAGATGTGTTAAGCAGACAAATCATGGATCCCCACGAGTGGAAACTGGATCTTCATGTATTTCAAAAATTGACAGTTTCATGGGGAACTCCAGACATAGATCTGTTCGCTTCTCCACTAAACCACCAGCTGCCAAAGTTTTGCACAAAGAGGTTTCATCACACAGCTTGGAGAGTGGATGCTCTTTCTTTCAGTTGGAAAAATCTTCATGTGTATGCGTTTCCACCTCTGCCTCTTCTTCCAAAGGTGC
Source organism: Protopterus annectens (assembly GCF_019279795.1). NCBI lineage: Eukaryota > Metazoa > Chordata > Ceratodontiformes > Protopteridae > Protopterus > Protopterus annectens. Next base: position 1,809,636,904 of record NC_056737.1, on the reverse strand, counting down.
TTCTAAAAGTCAGACAAGACAAGCCAAGGATGATTTTAATAGCTCCAGATTGGCCTCGGCAGCACTGGTACCCATTACTGAGGAGTCTGGTAAGGAAGCCTCCATGGCCTTTACCCTTGATTCCACACCTGTTATCTCAAAGAGACGGTCACCTGCTCAATGTCAAGCTTCACTCTCTTCATCTAACAGCCTGGCATATTCTGTTTTGAAAGACAGTAGGTCTCAACTTCCTCAACAAGTTTTAAATGTGATTATGGAAGCCAGGAGACCTAGTACAAGGAAAGTGTACAGAAAAATGGAAGAGATTTTATTTTGGAGTGCAGCAAACAATTTGGAGATTTCTGAGCCAAATTTGAGTGTGGCTCTTCAATATCTTACTGAGTTACTGGACAAAGGTTTGTCTTTCGCTTCCATTAAGATTCATGCTGCAGCAATTTCAGCTCACTATGATTGTGACCCACCATTGTTTTCGCATCCTTTGTTCAAGCAATTTCTTAGAGGCGCAAAGAATATAAGACCCCCACGTAGAGCTCCTACTCCTGCTTGGGATCTCAATTTTGTGTTGGAGAAACTTACTCTACAACCTTTTGAGCCTGCGGCTACTGCTGAATTGAAATACTTGTCATGGAAGACTGCTTTTTTGTTGGCCATTACTTCTGCAAGAAGGGTTTCTGAGTTGCAGGCCCTTATGGCAGTGGAGCCTGTTTTGATTTTTCATAAGGATAGGGTATCTTTACGTACTAATGCTTCCTTTATGCCTAAGGTGGTTTCTAGTGTGGGTTTAAACCAAACTATTCATTTGCCTACTTTTATGCAGATCCCCAAAATATAGGGGAAAAGATTTTGCACACTTTAGATGTTTCCCCCCCAGACATTTACAATGCAGCCCAAAATAGAGAATGGTTCCCTGGATATTTTAAAAGAATCACCTGTGAATACACCAAAGCACAAAATATTCAGTGCAAGTATGATGACCCAGCAGCAGAAGTATACTTGCAACCAAGTTTATAAATATAAACATGATAAAAAGTAATGCCTAATGTGCATACTTTTTGTAGACTGTAGTGGGTGTTGAACCCCTGGTGCACCTGTCTACTGTACATCAGACAGATTTTAAGTTTGATACTGATTAAGGGGTGCAGAGGACTTACAGGTATTGATATGCAAATATAGGCCTCCATACCTGCGACACCTCTGGTGGATTGTACCTGGAGCCTGTCCAGCTTTCTCCAACATCTAGTACCACACTGTGGTAGGACTCAGCAGAGCTGACGCTCTCTCTGACTGAGGCTAGGAACTCCACAGTGTCTGTGAGACAGGTTACATTCAATACCCTTCCACACCTATTTCTGAACATCATTGGATGATGGTTTGTACAACTGTCAAGGACTTTAGTGCTTTCCCTTGAAATGAATTACAATATCAACTATGCCCATGGATGATGGATTAGACGCAAAAGGTAGTGCCCCGATGGGTCATTGTTGGCTCCCTTATTCTTTCTTTCTGCAAGTGTATAACCACCAACTGCTGTGTTCTTCCCTGACACCTTTCATCTCATTGCTTCTGCAGCTCAACATATAAATGAAAGCCCTTCAAGTGGGGGAGTTGTGGGTTTGAGTCCTCTCAGGGTTCTGTGACTTGTCTTTTTTTCATTCCATCCTGCAAGTTTGTAACTACCAACTGTTGTGTGCTTACCTGATTCACTCCTACTAATTGTCTACCAATTTCTTCCGTCTGTTATAGACTAAACTATTACTGCTGTCCCACTTCCAGGGGCTAAATTTATTTGCTTTGGATACTGTTATTACACTGTAGAACATTGTTGCTTAGTCTTTGTATTATTTTTTTCTCACCTATTGTATTTTACTGTATATGATAGTCTCTGTGCAACTTGTACCTGTACTTGCTGATAACCAACTGAACTGTACTCAACTTTGTACTGAAAGTTTTATTGTAATTTTTCTGGAGCTCTTCTCCTTGGGCC
>NC_056737.1:1809462420-1809632420 GCF_019279795.1 Protopterus annectens | reverse complement strand
GTAGTCTGAAAGTGCAGTCAGAATGTAGTTTTTTTTACTAGAGAATAATACAGCCATACACGTGTACAATAATTATATAATACATAGTTTAAAAAAAATCCATCAGAGTGACTACAACAAGTGCTGCTTTATTTATTATGGCCTATCATTTGTTTAACTTGGAAAGAAAACAGTTTTTTTCTATAAACAGATAGTAGTAGTAGTAGTAGTAGTAGTGATTAGTAAGACATGCCAGCCTGTAAAAGTGAGGCACATCAAATAAATTAAATGTATGCCTTTTCATTTTTGAGAACTTGTTCAACACTACTTTTGCACCAATAAATATCATATTCAGGCTTTGGTCTCCTCACATTCAGTAAATGTATGCAGTGTGTGAGTGTGTACACTCTTTGCTTAGATACATACACTTGCTTAGATTATATACTCAACTACTTCTTATAATGGACTACAGGTTTGATGCATCCCAGGGTGGAGAGAAAACAAACCTGGCAGTAACGTTTGTCTTTTGGATACATCTCATAGAATACTTTGTTGTAGTAAGCACACATCAAACCTGCTCCCATTTATTGATGCTTTACCAGTATTGCTAATAATTTGTCTACACTTTGGTAGAGAACTGTTTAATATTCGAGTATGGCAGCAGTTTTCACTATGTTCACAACTATTACTGCAATATTCAACATTTTCAAAGTTGTATAGCATAAAAGCTAAAGTATATGTATTTGGGCACTGAACACTGTGTTATTCTGTCCAAGATAAAAAAATATTGCTTTTATGTTATAGATTATCATTTTGTCAAATTACTTGCAAATCAGAGTACTTCAAATGTGAAGTTACTCAGCATGCACATTCATATAAAAACGAATTGTGCAAATATTGCTTTAATGAATGTGTAAAGGCCTTGATAAATATACCCCAAAATCTGGTACATGGTGTGTAACAAATCAATATAGGACCACATCAGATAAAGAATATATTGCATTGCTAGCATTCTAGTTGTGTTCTTCATGCAACACTCAAATTCAGTCCCACATGCACTTGCTCAAATTGTGTTATATTTTACTTATTTCATTTGTTGGCTGGGCTAGGTTAACTGGGCTTAAGGTAGGCCCCATTTCAGCAGCTTCCCAAGGAAAAAGGTGCCACATATAATAACAATAACTAACTGTAAACAAAAAACAAGAATCTATAATTGTAGACATGAAAACAATACAGTCATGTAGTCTGAAAGTGCAGTCAGAGTGTAGTTGTTTTGACTAGAGAATAATACAGCCATATACGTGTACAATAATTATATAATGCGTAGTTTGAAAAAAATCCATCCGAGTGGCTACAACATCAAGTGCTGCTTTATTTATTATGGCCTATAATTTGTTTAACTCTGAAAGAAAGCATTTTTTTCTATAAACAGATAGCAGTAGTAGTGATAGTAAGACAAGCCAGCCTGTAAAAGTGAAGCACATCAAATAAATTAAATGTATGCCTTTTCATGTTTGAGATAACTTGTTCAACATTGCCGTTGCACCAATAAATATCATATTCAGGCCTTGGTCTCCTCACATTCAATAAATGTATGCAGTGTGCTAGTGTGTGTATACACTATATTTGCTTAGAAAATCAACTATTCAACAAGTGTAGTGAGTTATGCTTGGCTGTGTACTAAATATATAGTACCACCACCTTCTTGAACTCATTTGTTTATTTATTTTTATTTTACATTTGTTAACTGTGAAATTCCGACTGGACCAGGTCCATTTTCAGCAGAGGCCCGGGTTGAAAAGCTCCAACATCAAGTTATACAAATACAGTACATCCAGCATAATACACAAAACAGGTTACATCATGTATGCTGAGCATAGTAATATCACAAGAAATTAATAAAAACACTCGGTAAAAGAAGATATAGAACATGGGTAAAAAGACAATGTCAGTTATACATTGGTAAGAGAAGAAAATATATCAAGTAAGATTCTACGGTTAAAAGTACCCTTTCAGATGACCAAGCCTACAGGGGATCAGAGCTCCAGCATGTGATCAGAGAGGAATTTGAGGAGTTAATAGTAGTATGGGTAGGGTTATGTGATACAAGGGCATAACCAGGTACTAAGAAGGTGCGATTTGAGGGAGTTTTTCAATATGGATGTGGAGGGTGCAGTGGACACGGATAGGGAAAGAGAGTTCCAATTTCTGGCAACGGTGTGGGAGTAGAGTGCTTTCCCTGCATTATTGTTAGCCTTGGTGATAGAGAGGAGAGATTTTTCACTGGATCTTAAGTACCGGTTTGCAGTATAGATAGTAAGTAGGTTGGATAATGAGGGTTTTTTTGCAGGATATTTGAGAATATTGTAGGCTGTGCCCAGCTGGTGATAGTTAAGTAGCTGTGGTAGCGCAAGCCATTTTAGTTCTTTTAGTGCAGCACAGTGATGGGTTCTATAGGTTGAGTTAGTAGCAAACTTGGCTATTTTATTGTAGCATGATTCTAGTTTGTCTAGGTCACATTGTCTGATTTGGGTAAAGATTGGTGCTGTATATAATAGAGTTGAGAGGAGGTGGCTTTGTGCAAGAGTGACTCTTGCTTTTTGTGAGAGAAAGGACTTATGCCTGTATAGGGAGCCTAGTTTTTTTGTGTACTAGTTTTATGATATGTGAACATAAAAGTGGAGATTATTGTCTATTTCAATGCCCAGACGTTTGGTGTGGTTAGAAGGGGAGATGGTGGTGCTGTCCTTAGATGTTATGGTAAAGGAGAGGTTTTTTTTTACCTATTAGGGCTAAATAGTAGCAGTTTTGTCTTTTTGGGATTTAGAAATAGTTTGATACCCGATATCCATTTTTCTACTGAGATAAAGGTATCTTGTGTGAGTGCATGTAGGGTGGTGGGAGATGAGGCGGAGCAGATCAGGGTTGAATCATCAGCATATTGTATGAGTGTGGCTTGTTGTGTAGAGCATTTGAGGTTATTTGTGAAAATGGAGAACAATAGCGGGCCCAGTATAGAGCCCTGTGGGACTCCTATGGTGGTTGGAAGTTGTGTAGACAGAGTTCCTTTCCACTGGACTGATTGTTGCCTGTCAGACAAGTAGCTTCTGAACCAGGCTATAGTAGAGGAGGTGAAGGATAATGATGTTAGTGAGTCTAGTAGAATGGAGTGGGAGACCATATCAAATGCTTTTGAGAGGTCCAGGAAAATGTCTGATAACATATTTTTTTATCATTTCTGTGAAGGTTTATATAATTAGTGAAGGATAGAAGGGCTGTGGTAGTGCTGTGATGTGGACGGAAACAGTGTTGTGTGGTAGATAGTAGATTGTGTTTATTAAGAAATGTCATCACTTGCAAGTGGATGCATTTCTCAAGAATTTTGGATAAGGGGCAAAGGATGGCAATAGGTCGGTAGTCGGACAATTCTTAAGAATAACCTCCTTTATGGAGAGGAATGATGTGACAGAGTTTGGGTATGTAGGATTCTAATATGGAGCTGTTGGTAAGGATGGAGACAGGATATGATGGGGAGACGCTAGCCATTTTTAGGTATGCAGCAGGTATGTTATCAGCTGCTAGTGCGGTTGGCTTTAGTTTTAGGAGGAGTTTTTTGATAGTTGAGGTGGGCACTGGTGATAAGCTGAAAGAGGGGGTGGTATGGGATAGGTTAGGTTGTGATTGAGGTAGATTGTTTTTGGTTATTTGACTGGACAGTGCTAAGATGGATTTAGTAAAATGGTTATTAAATTGAGAAGCTATGTCTAGGATATTGTTGGTAGAGATAGGTGTTGGGGTTGTGGTTTTGCCTGGCTTTAGTAGGGAGTTAATGGCATGCCAGAATTTTTGTGGACTATTTGAATATTTACTTTGGGCGCTAAGAAAATAGTTTTGTTTGTTATATTTTGGATTCTGCCTTAGCCTGGTTTCTAAGCTGTTGATAGTATTGTCTGGAGCTAGAGGTTTTGTCAGTTTTCCAGATTTTCCAGGCTTTATCACTAGCTTTTAGTAAGGCTCTGGTGTCCCTATTTAGCCAGGGTGCGTAGTTGGCTTTAACTCTGATCTTTCTGCTGGGAGCTAGACTGTTAAGGATGTTAGAGAAGGTAGTATTGAAGTAGTCTACTACCTCGTCTAACCCGAGTGTCCGTAGTGGTTCCCAGTTGCAGTGGCTTAGGACAGTATTTAGGTATCGTGGGGTAAGGTTACGGTCATCTTGTACAAATTTGTAGACTACTGGTTTGGGGTGATTGGAGTGTTTCTGGAGTAGGAAGGTGGGGAGATGATCACTTAAGTCATCTGGGAGACAGTCTACTATATAGTTTTGTTTGGGATAGTTGGTTAGTGTCCAGTCCAGTATGGATTCTCTCTTTGTTTTCTCATCTATTCTAGTTGGTTCTTTAATTAGTTGAGAGAACCTATATAGATTGATATGAGTAGAGGGACTGCTGGAGTTAGACTGCCCAGTCAGTTTTAAGGTCTCCTAGTAGGATTGTTTCCTTAGGTAGATTGTCCTTTGTCCAGTGTAGGATGTCTTCTATTATGAGTGAGCTGTTGCCTGGAGGTATGTAGCAGCATATTATATTGATCTTCTTGGTGTTTCTTATGGATAGGACAGAAAATAGGACTTCAGCATTTTGAAAAGTGGGTGGTGTGGTGTGCAGGAGCTGGAGGTTAAGGGTGTTTTTAAAGATAATGGCTACTCCTCCTTCTTTCCTATTTGTTCTATCAGATTTAAGTGTATTGTACCCTGGGGGAAGAAAGTCTTCATCTTGGATACTGGGTTTAAGCCAGGTTTCTGTAATGGCGAGTATATCAGGGTTGTAGTGGGCTATGAATGCATGTAGGTCTGTTAGCTTGTTGGTAATGCTCCTTATGTTGAGATTTAGGATTAGCAAGTCAGATGTTTGTCTAGCTGAGAGAGGACCTGGATTTGGGTGAATGTCAGCAGAGGTTAGCAGAGTTAGTAGGAGTGTCAGTATGTTTTTTAATATTAATTGTTTGTGAGCTAGGTCTATGAGTTTTTCTTGGTGTGGTGAGATGGTGTAATTTTTTGTTAGTGAGTAATGTGTAGTTGTAAGATTTATGATTGTAGGGCAGATGTAGAAGTCTGAGTGGGTTTGAGAGGGTGGGCTAGTGTGGGTAGTGTGATAGTAGTTGTGCAGCGGTAGGTCTGGTTGTAAGGAAGTTAGGAAGGTTAGCGATAGTAGAGCTAGTGATAGGGATGTGAGTGTGGGTAACATGATACTACCTTGAGTGAGAAGTACAACTAGGATTCCTGGTTGGGTGTGTGAGGGTAGAGTTGTGTTGTCTGGGAATGTATAACATCTTTGGACTGCTGTAATATCTTTATGAATCTATTAGGTACATGCTTGATCATGTTTGTTTCACATGTGTGTGTGTGTGTGTGTGTGTGTGTGTGTGTGTGTGTGTGTGTAAATATTCCAAAACACCATTGTATCAAAATTGTCAAGGATAGTTTGCATATTTTGAGCTATCAAGACAGTGTCTGTGTGTATAAATATTACAAAATACCATTGTATCAGGGTTGGCTCATGCTATTGGACTGCAAAGAAAAAGAAAAAAAATGAAATAAAAAAAAAAGCAAAGAAAAACAAAAATAATAGCGAGTCCCAGAACTCCGAGCATCAGCGTTCCCAGAACTCCACACATGACTGCAGGAATCCGAACTGCTATTTAACCAGTCCAAATTAGAAAGAAGGCAGCAGACTACAGCGATGCCCAGAAGTCTGTGTGGTTACAACTGCATAGACTGGAAGGGGATCGGACTGCAACATCTGCAGGCAGGATAGCTTCTGTCGCTGGAGAAGCTGAACAGGGACTTGAAGCTGCTGCAGGAACCAAACTCAGATACAGTGTGTGTGTGTGTGTGTGTGTGTGAAATGCCCCAGTTAAATATACCTCATGTCTAGAGAATAACCCAGGCTTAAACCCTATACCTTGGGTGCAGGTAACAAGAGCCTGAATTCCCTACCCACCACCACTTGTGAAAACTATTCAGATTTTTGCCTCATGTTTTTGTTCTGTTCTGTTCCTCATAAAATCTGTGGTTTTCTGGATTTTTAATTCACTAAATAATGACAGGCATTTACATTTCAGACTTCATATTCTTCAGAAAGTACATGGTAACATAAAACCTTTTATTCTCGCAAATTTCTAGGTTTATAAGATCAATATTTGAAATGTGTCCCTATTTGTGGGACTGTGTTCCCCCATTATTAGCCTTGTCCAGATGTTTTGTGCTAGTGAGAACTGAATTCACTAAATGATATCCATTTAAGTTTTAGTCTTCCTGTCTTTCAAGAAATAGCTGATTTGGCATAGTGGTATGTTGTTTTGACTGTAGTGCACATGGTCCTGGGTTTAAGACTTGGCAGTGAAATGCATGGTAAACACATCATTTTATTCTAGCAACTTTCCAAGATTATACAAGCAATGTTTAAAATGTGTCCCTGGTTTGGGGGCTTTTGTCCCCCCCCCCCAATATATTTTGGCTTTTTCCAGATTTCTTGTACTGCAAAGTTGGGCGATGCAGTTGTGTCGAGTGCATTTTACAAGAAGCGGAGAGATTCAGGGGAAGAGAATTTTAGTGCTGCTTATGCTGAGTTTGCTTGCATTGTTAATAGGTATGAGTTCTTTTAATGTTCGATCTGATGAAGTACCCATGTGTATGAAAGCGCTTATCCAGTTTTTATGAATTTTATGTTTAAAAGTTTATTAGAATTGTTTTGCTCGTACACTCTTTACCTAGTGAGCTTTCTTTTAATTCAGTTTTTGCCTTTGCTTTTGCTGGTTGCTCTTTAATTTTTTATTGTTGGACTTGTATTGATTGGGGCAGACACTACCCCAGGATATTGCCAAGAGAGTGTACTGTCTAACCAGCTGGAACGCCTCTTAGGGATGAATAATAACCCCCTTTTTTCATTGGATATGAATGCATCTGAGTTAGACTTGACTCTAACAGAGGATACAAGGAGCTATGAGTGTTTTCTACAAGCCTATCAATCTGTTGAGAATAGCTTGTACCGCTATAAAAGACTACCGTGGCAGAGTTTACACTTTGAAGCATGTTTACGCTTCAAAGTGATTCCAAGAGGACTGTGGATTTGCAAAATGCCTACCTATGGCAACTCTCTGCCAGATCTGCTTAAGGAGTGGCAGAATTATAATCTTGAAGCTAGTGCTGGCTATTTATGCCTACTTTTGAAGTATTTTGCCCCAGTAGAAAGTAGTTTATGGAGTGAGATCATGGGAGCAGTTACAGAACTTAACTCTACAACAGAGTTCTCCCCTTTCAGGTATAAACTTTGATTTATTTGAAGAACTGGGACAGTATGATAAGCAGTTACAAGAGGCTAAAAAGAAAAAAAAAACTTTCAAGGGATCTGAAAGATTTTAATACTGGCCATATTTTCACTTGGTCCGATGAGAGACTCTCTGTTTTACAATCAGAGTGCCCAAGATTTGAAAGAGAAACGGAACCAACAAATGATGATAATAGAGAATGCAGGAGGAACCATCGTGACATCACAGAGAGCATGTACACTTAGTAATGCTGAGAGTCGTGTAACGGAAGAGGTTTCAGACCAGGCTGCAGAGCTACAATAAAGGTTAACATCTAATACTGAAAAAGGTATGGACAATTTTCAGGTTACATTTAATGGATTTTCAGCGTTACTGAGATCTGGGATGGACAACGATAATGCAAATGTGCCAACGCTGAGCATAACAGCAGGTCAGGCATGTAGCAGTCAGGCCAATGGTGCTATTATTGATGAGAGCAGTACAGCAGCACAGAAGCAATCTTTTTTTTATTGCTACAGGTGCCAGAACTCTTGAAGCTGAAGCAAAGAGGGAAGTCTCAAAGCAGAGACAAGAAGAAGAAGACCGTATGTTCAGGAAGTGATACAGGTCCGACTGTCCGAAACAAGGTACGGAATGTCTGATTTTTAACCTTTCCTCTGTGACTTTTTGACTTCTGAACAAATCAATGTTTTGAACCAAGGCCTCAGCTTTATACCTGCTGGTAACTCTTCTCTTAAATGACGTTTTGACTGATTTGAAGCTGTTCATTAGAAATATCTTTTTGAAGTTGATGTGTGGGAATGGAGAGGGGAATAGCGCTTGTATTTTTAGAAAACTAAGTGTGTTCACACCTGTGAACACTCCTTTAGTAGAGGCATTCTTAAAACTCTGTGTTGATGGCATCCTCGTGGCAACAACATGAAGATGTTTAATAACCTTAGTCAAGAGGAATTTTCCTCTTTGTCTGAGTTCATGAAAAGCAATGATGTTTTTTTTCGCCCTGCAAGGGGGCGGGATAGTTGTGATGGATGTGTCTGGTTATTTAAATGCTATGATACTGATGCTAAGTGATAAAATTACATGCACTAAGATGAATAGGCAAGAGGTTATCAGGTTGATTGCTAGACTACATGAGAGGATTGAGGCTTTGCTTATGGATGGTTTGATAGATAAGCACTTGTATGAGTATCTTTTGTTTGAGAATGCGGTTATACCAAAGATTTCTGAGTTACTTAAGGTTCACAGAGACCCACTTCATCCACCCATGTGGCCCATAGTCTCTGGCAGGGGCTGGGCCACAGAACCCATGTCCATACATGTCAAGAGCCAGTTACGCCCAGTAATCAGTGGAATGGCTAACATTTTGAGGGATACAATAGACTTTTTGAACAAGTTAAACAACTGGTCAGTAGTTAACTTTAAAGAGGAGATTATTTTGGTGACTATGGATGTCACCTCACTCTTTACCTGCATTCCTAATGATGCAGGCATTGAGAATATTAGGACATTCTTGGGCCGTAACCCTACATTTGACAGTGATAAAGTTTACCTGATTTGTACCTTGCTCGAGCTAATACTTGAACACAATGTGTTCATTTTTGAAGAAGAACATTACTTACAACAGAATGGGGTGATTATGGGCATGGTTTGTGCCAATATGATTTGGGCAGAATGGGAGATCCAGAACGTCTTTTCTGATTTAAATGAGTTCAAGGGGTCTATTCTTTTTTATGGTCGCTATACAGATGACCTGTTCCTTGTTTGGGGGGGACACAGTAAAAACCCTCAACCAGTTTGTACAGTATATGAACAACTCTACAACTTTCCTCCATTTCACCCATGATTGGTCTGAGGAGTCAATTTCTTTTTTGGACATGATGGTACAAAAGACCCTAGGAGGGCTACCACTAAACAATTTATGAAACCTTGTAAGACCAATAATGTGGTACACTCCTGTAGTATGCATCCCAAACACGTAAAAAAGAATGTTTTGAAGGGACAGTTCTTTAGAATGGCTAGGTTAAGCACTAGGGATAGTGACATGTATGGCACTTTTGAGACACTTACCACTGACCTAGATAGAGGTTATGACAACTCGGATATTATAGCTGCACAGAGTGATGCCATCATGTTAAGGGATTCTCGAACGAGACCATACTTTAATGGACAAGATGGACAGTCCATGTCTTCAACTCAGAAGCCTGTCCAACCTATACTTATGAGTCTAATGATTCAGGCCCTATCTGTGGGATTGTTATAAAACATTGGAGGGTTTTGATTTCAGACAAGAAATGTAAGGGACTACTAGGAAGTTCTCCCTCTTTTTGTTTCAAGAATTGACCCTCACTTAAAAAGATGTGTTATAAACCGTTGACCAACAAGAGGAGGAATGTAGAGAGTGAAAGGTTAGGCACACATCCCTGCTGTCATTGTAATGCTTGCAGGTACATAGACACAGATGATCAGTTCATACACCCTAACACAGGTAGGGCTTATGAATTGAGACTCTACGCAGACTGTAGCACTCAGAACATTGTATACTGTGCTTCTTGTGTGATCTGCAAAAGTTTTTATGTGGGGAAGATGAACCGGTGTTTGAGACTGGGTAAGGGAGCATGTGTATAGTATTACAAAAGGAGATGAAAGGAATGTACTGTCCAAACATGTTAAAATAGCAGGGAACAGTCACTGGCTTAAGTTCTTGGTATTGGAAATTTATACACCACTACTTAGAGGTGGTGAAATCAAGATACAGACAGAACGTGTAGAAATAAAGTGGATGCATTTGTTTAGGGCAAATGAAGGTAGAGGGTTAAATTATGTCATCCCTATTAAACCAATTTTAAAATTACGTGACCTTAGACACTGATAAAAAAGCTACCTGTAGTATGAGTTATTTTAATGTTGGATCTGATGAAGTACCTATGTGTATGAAAGCGCTTGTTCAGTTTTTATGAGTTTTATGTTTAAAAGTTTATTAAAATTGTTTTGCTGGTACTTCCACTGCCCTGTCAGCTTTCTTTTAATTCAGTTTTTGCATTAATAGCACAACAAGTAGTGTACTTGCTTTTGATGCAGAAGGCTGTGGGTTCTACTCCCACAGTAAGTAGATACATTGCTGATACTGTTGTGTTGCCCTTTTAAAGGGGTTGCATGCTGCAGTCCTGAGAATGTCCTCTTTGTTGGAGATGCCTAGTAACTATCAACCTGTTATCAGTTTGCCATCCATTCCGTATTGCAATATTACTAGCTTATCATTCTTTTAATGTAACATAGGCAATGTATTCCTCAAGGGCAACAGTCACTTTATTTGTAGATGAAACAATGAAATAGCAGCAACCTCTTCATTAGTTACAGATCTCTTTAATGTGGAATTATTTAGATGAGTTTTACTTCTGCAGAGATTGTGCATATTTACTGATACTGGTGGAATGTAGAAGTTTGAGTAGACTTTTTTGATGGAAATGTTCTGAATTGGGCAGTTTTATCATTATTGGTGCATGCATTTTTTGTTTACTGGAAAAATATTCAAAACAATAAATTTAAAATGGTAACACCTGTACTAAACTATACAAGGAATATAATTTAATACAGTCAGGAATGTGTATCAAAGAACACATGTATGTTTTGTGTGCAAGGGGCCTATAATTTGAAAACAGCCCAAAGTTAATCTGCCACTGGCCAGATGTTATTTTTTTTTGAATGTGGGTTTCAATGATATTTCAATGAAGGTGAGTTTCAAGGCCAGTGAAGTTTTAATGCTATGTCTAGTTCCATTGTGAGACTGTATTGCTTTGTTTAGCAGATGTCTATTAGTCTTTGTGCTGTAAAATGTAAAATAAAACTTTTAAATGAAATCCAAATCATCTCCGAAGTAAAGCTGTATGCACATTACAGTGTTTATGGTAAATGGAGTGAAATAGCCAAGTAATGGGACATTGGAATGGCTGCAGGGGGGGCCCATTCGACCATGGTTTTGTGAAGGGGGGGTGTGGCAAACTCAAAGCAGCCCCAGCTGAAATATAACTCTCAGCTGTCCAGATTTCCACAGAATTAATAGATTTTTGCTTTTCATATTTGGTTTGTTCCTCATAAAATGTGTGCTTTTCTGGCAAATCATTTAGGAATGAAGTCACTAAATAATGACAGACATTGAGTTTCAGACTTCATTCCCCTTCAGAAAATTCATACTAATGCAAGACCTACTATTCTATTATCTTTCTAAGTTTATAAGAGCAATATTTAAAAAGTGTTCTTATTTTTGGACCTTTGTCCCACTTCTATTTATGGCTTTGTTCAGATGTCTTGCTCTGAGGTTGAGAAGTATGACAGATGTGTCAGGGCCATCACTGTCAGCCAGAGACGTTTCAAATTGTGTCATACTTGTTGCACCCCACTCCCACATGTAGTGACTCTGGATGTATCCAAGCAAGACAAGGAGCAGTTATGCAGTGTAAGTGTGCAGATTATCCCTGCATCCAAGGTAGACAGCAGCTTTTCATCTGTCCTTGATTTTGCAGAATGTTCTGGTTTTCTGTCATTTTTTATACTGTTGATTTATGCTTCTGATTATTCAGAAAATGCATGTCATTGCAGTGCCTGTTGCTGTCTAAGTAGCAATGATTTAATGACCATCAGGTAAGCTTGTCTGAGATTGTAAGATGCAAGTATGCTTTAGTAAGCATACTGTTAAAGAATTACCAACATTGAAAGTCTTTTGTGTTGTTGCCATGCAGAGAATATTTACATAACTAGATAACGTATAATCCTTGGGTATTGCAATGCGTATGGCAGCATTTGTAATAAAGGACAGGATTACAGTATTTTCAGAACCTAGTTACATTTGTTGGAGACTTGCAGGCTTTACCTGTAAACTAAACAGACTGCCAATCTATCATGTGTGGTCCATAACCTGTGCAGAAATCCTTTAAGCAATTAATCTTGAGTTTGTTTCTTGTTTGCTGATATTTTTTTGCTTTAATCATGTTTTCCCCCATGAAACAAGTAGATGTTGTCAGGCAGCAGGTCTTCTTTTGGATAAAAAACATTTTTACAAGTGGGTTTTTACAAGTGGGGGGTATCACAAAGATTGCTACTTTCAATATGTTACTTGGTACTTTTATAAAGCTGAATATGAATTATAATTAGAACTGCAGTACAAGGAGAGGTGGTTTGAGTTGAGTGCTGCTTGTTTTTTTATACTTGATTTTGACTGGCATTCCAGTAATGTATTTAAAAAGTAATTTATTTTTTCATTCCTCACAAACTTTTTGTTTCCATCTAGATATTAAGTAAGCTGTCATGTAGCCAATGCATGAAAATATTTTTTTTTTCTTCTACACTTCATTTTGTCTTGATTGGACTGTCATAATGATGGTTTGGTACCCAGGGCAGCGTATTTAATTAAAGTCACAAGTTTTGTGGTTTTGAACATAGCTCTGCCCCTTCTAGTTGGCCACACCCCATTTCCATTGGCCCCACCCATTCAGCTGTCACCTGCAACCCCCCATTTGATTTGACATTACCAGCTACCACTGTATTGTATCAGAATTGTTGAGGATATTTTGCGCATTTTAAGCTATCAGGACATGCAGTAGAAAAGACCTAGCAACAGTACAAAAAATCCAGTCTTAAAAACAAATGCAGAAAGCTTTAAGCAACTTAGTTCCAGTGTAGTTCTTATGACAAATACCCATTAAGCTGCTCAAATGTGAGTCACAATACAGACATTTTTTCAGCTGCTTATTGTTTGTGAACCACTTTGAAGCATGTGCTGCCTTTCCACTGGCACTTAACATTTAATTCAGTTTTTGTTCAGCTTAACTTCTGGTAAGCATGTATTCCAGCTTCTATTGCAGAAACTATACTGTTAGTGTTCCGACTCAAACAACTTTAAAATCAAAAAGGTCTTGTGTAGTAACTATCTTATTATTCAAACTCAAATGTCTACAAAGTAAATAGCACCTCATTTTATATAGAACTGAAGTGACTATAAATTGGAAAACAAAGGGTTAAAAGTCCAGTTTGTATTTAATAACTAAATGAGAAATGGAGAATATTTTAGGTTCATAGGTAAGTACCAGTCAGCCTGCAGACCATTACAAGTCTAGCAAAAAAAAAAAAAACACTTAATTCAAATCATACCTCTCAACTGTACATATTTTCACAGAATGTCCCGATTTTTGCCTCATGTTTTTGATAAAATTGTGGTTTTCTGGAAAGTTAGTGGCAAATCTTTAAAGACTGAAGTTGGAAAATAATGGCAGACATTTCAGACTTCATACACTTCAGAAAATTCACACTAATGCAAAACCTGTTATTCTATCAACTTTCTAAGTTTGTAACAGCAATATTTAAAATTGTCTCTACTTTTTAGGTCTTTGTCCCACTTTTATTTATGACTTTGTCCAAATTTCTTACTCTCAGAGGTTGAGAGGTTTGAGTTCCATCCAGTCTAAAGGAGGGCAAGATAGCATAGACCAGGGGAAAATTTAAGTCTGACCGTCCTATAATATAGGTTTACCTTGAATGTGGAAAGGGTGCTACTCTGCTTGACATATAGTGCAAGTTTGTTCCAAAGGTGGGGATACTTTGGGATATGAATCTATCACACTAATAGGTCTTATTTATGTGTTTATGAAGCCTTAGTCTCTTTTTTAACCATGTATTTGAGGTATCATTTGTTCTGTGCAAGAGTAGCAGGTCAAAGAGGGTTTAAACTTTCATGGAAAAGCTAGACACTGATCTCCATGCAGGAGTCAGTAACAGAGGTGGCTGATCTTTTTAGTTATGAATTTATGAGGTCTCTCAAGCAGAGTGATATGTTTAGATAAATATATGCCAAAAGGGACATTATATTCAATAACAAATGTAAAGAGGTATGAGTAAAGAGGAATTAAGAGTTATTTGGATCTAGAGGAGATGCCTTTGGAAACTAGAGATCCAGATAGAAGGCTTTTTTTGAATTATGTGAAGACATGATGGTCAGATAATAAAGAATTATTGATGGGTTGCCAACTGGCCTACTGACAGAACCCACACTGTAAAAGTAGCTGACTCCAAATCCAGCTCTAAACAAGTGGAGTACCTCCGGGTTCAGTCCTGGGACCGCTCTTGTTTGGCATCTACTTCTCTGAAGTACAGGCCAACACTAAGGGACTCTGGCTAACAAAGTTCGCAGATGACTGCAAACTGGGAGCCATTATTGAATCCCTAAATGATGTGGATATTCTACAAAAGGGCCTTACAGAAACAGATGCTTGGTGCCAGAGCCATGGGCTGAAGCTCAGTGCCAAGAAATGTATAGTTATCCCCTTTGGGAAAAGCATGTGCCCGTGAATTACTACATAGGTGGTAGTATACTAAACACCAAAAGTGTGATAAGAAACTTAGAGACACAGGTGGACAGTGGTCTCACCTTCGATAACCACCTCACCACAACAGTCAGGAAATCCTATGTGGCACCCCTCATCACTAAGGGCTTTTCATCCAGAAAAAAGGAGGTCATTTTCCCACTGTACTCGTCCTTCATTAGACCCATTATAGAATACAATGCCCTGTTTGGTATGTACCTCTCAAGACATCTGCAACAACTGGAAAGGCCACAGAAATACCTCACTGAAAGAATCACAGGCCTAAAGCAGATGCTGTATGCGGACTGTCTAAAATATCTCCACCTATACTCTGTCGCATATCATCTACTCAGAGGTGATCTCTGCTTAATATACAAGGCCATGTCAAACCCAGAGCTGTTGCACATGCTACACTTAAAGAAATTCCAATCCCTCAGAGACAAACACTCCAGTGATCTAAACCTTGTCATCACAATGAACAAAACATGCTGAAGGGATAGGTTCCTGACTCCCCCAGACTCTGGAATAGACTGCCCATATATGTCAAGCAGAGTGCCTCTTTGGCCCTCTTCAAAAGGAACCTTGATGATTGGATTGGAGATAGGAAATCAGTCGTCCTGCTAGACAGGTGTCCAGGGAAGTAAATACTGTGGGAATAAATAGCCAGGGAATTATGGCTAGACTTGTATAGGCCCTAGGGCCAATAGCCTGGTACCAACCTATGAAAATACCTAGATTTCTCACAGCCGTGTCTGATTTTAGAGGTGTGTCAACTTTATGTTATGTGAAATGTTTTGTTTACCAAAATTAACTATGCTACATTCTTTTCACATTTAATTTGAGACCATTGTCCTTGCATCAGTTAAAATGGTCTAACCCATGTTGGAGCAACTGAGAGTTACTGGAAGACTGAGTAACACCACTCAATGTAGTTGTTTGCAAACTTAGATAACCACAGGCAAAGAGTGTTGGCCTAAAGGTCTGTGAAACAGATGCAAAATATGAGGACCCAAATACTGTGCCCTATGCTGCACCATTGGTAACGTTTTTACTTTCAGAAGTGACACTAACCTCAGGTTCTGTCAGGCAACCAGTTAGCCATCCACCATACAACATATTGATTTATATTCAGATTTAAGTCTGTTATTAATAGCTGAATTGGGGAATAGTGCCAAAGGCCTTGGTCAGGTCAAAATATACTGTATGTACTATATAGCTGCTATCCATTGCTTTGGCTACTTTTTCAAAGAAATTAATGAGGTTAGAGGCAGCACTTTCTTCTGACAAAGCTGAATTGATGACGGTCCAGAGATTTTCAATCTCCAGATTAATAAGGTCTGAGATACTATGTCAATATAATAATAAAACAATATAATCCTGTGTGTACAATAATATAGTTATGTATAGATTTAAATTTCTATGTAGGGGCAACAGAATGGTAATCCTCTCCCACATAACATCTTAGCAAACAAGACTGGATAATTATAAAGCAGAAGAAGGTAATGGATTACTGTGAGCAGAAAGGTTGTGCAGGATATTATTATATATATAAAACGTGGTGTTTAATCTTCAAATTCCTGGTAGCTGATTGAAAATGGGCAAAACAGTAACATCATTTTCCCATTTTAAATAAATATAAATATCTCAAACAACAACACACAGTAGTGCATTATAAGTATAAAAGTTATTCATCTTTTAACAATGTACAAAATTAGTTTAATTTTGAATTTCAGATTTTGATATATTACCAAAGGAAATGGAAGTCCCATATTCCATGCAATGCCCCCCCCCCCCATTCATCAAGTACAGCAATTTTGCAGTTCCAGCTTGAGGGTGTTACATAAAGTAAGTGCTTGAGATTTAGTAACATGGTATTAGTAATCACGCCAGGCAAGCCACTGTTCGCCTTTTGAGTGGGATGTGCCCCTAAGCTCGTTAAAAAATATAGCAAAAAAGTATGGTAAAACAGCAGCTAATTAAGAAACCCAGTCATGGCCTGAGTTGAGGGAATATATAATTCCCCAGAGTTGTATAATAATGAAATCCATTGAACATGGTGTATGTACAAGTTTCAACACTGCTCAATGTATTCATAAGGTCACAGAAGTAGCAGGAAAAGCAAGGAAGGATGATGTAGGCATCAAGATGCCTGTTCACCAACTTTCTTACCACCTCTACTAATTTCCTCTGGGTCACATACTGCTCAGCACCTCAGACACAGCCATTAGCTGGAGCAACAGAGATCTCAGCTGGTGAAACTCCACCATCTGTAGGGCTAGAGGGCCTAGCCTCTGCTGCCACTGTTACTGGGGATGTAGCTCTGGCAGTTTCAACTGCAGGTATCTCTGGTGTTGGACAGTGGGGCCTGATGGTCCGCATCATAGCCACAGGCAGTACTGTAGACATTGATGTATACCAAAGTAAAACAAATGGAGATAACGCAACAAACCCCAAAAAGTATTTAAAAGGATAGCAGCAAAGGGGGGAATGCAAGCAATGAAATGCAGTCCTACCTAAATATAATAATATGGTAGGTTAGTATAAGTGCATAGTTTCATGAGAAAACATAATTAAATTAGCAGGAATTAATGACATGCTGAGATATAGCCTGATATGAGTGATCTATATGTACTGAACCATTTAGATGTTTAATTGTATACTAACTGCACTGCCTGTAATTGTCCAGTGTAGTCATGTTCTGTAAGTAGAATTAACTACAGTAATGTCACTGCATGCGAATATTCAGTTATGCCTTCTCGTATACACTACAGAAATTATACAGCACTTTTAATACATATATGTATGGCTGTATGTATCTGCTGCTGACCAGGGAAGTTCCATTAGGCCAGTGGCCTCTTTTCATAGGAGAGCTAGGTGGAATTTGTACTGACTATGGGAAATTGCTCAGGGCACCAAGTGAAAGTACCCTACTGTTTTCAATATGTGTCTTGGGATTGAGTACACTTACTGAAGCTACCATCAACTCAGGCAGATAGGGCCTTAGCTAAAAGTCTCATATAAAGAATAGCACACTCAGAAAAGTGCCTCCTCCCCCGCCATGCTGAACTGTAGAGCATGTAATGGAAAAATGAACCAAAACATCTGGAGTGGGACTAGAACCCATAGCCTTCTTATCTTTCACTATTAAAGGTGGAGCTACTTGTTGAGCCACTAGCCTTCTTATCTTTCACTATTAAAGGTGGAGCTACTTGTTGAGCCACTCTGATGACCACCACTAAAGCCACACACTCAGCAATGAACAAGCACACATGCTAAATGAGTACTGCAGAGGTGCAACTGACAGGTTATGGGTACAAACTAAACTGTGATAACATATCCTGCAAAATTTAGCTGCCTAAATTGCTTTAAGCGCAGTTTTCCCAAGAGTTATTCTGTGGAAGGGATAACTATACCTCTAAGTGTACTATAAAAACCTTCTCCTGTACTGCAGGACATTTTCTGCTATGGCCTTTTGGGCTGCTGAACAAATACAGATATCCAATTACTGTACAGTCTATAAGGTTGGATAGGATGCATAAAAAAGAATACTTATAGAACATCTCAGGAACTCTCACTCTAACCTCCTTTTTTCTGCAGTGAAGAAGGTCAAGACAGCAAATCTTCAGGTCACTGTAGAGGTGCCTGCACTGCCTGAAAGTTTGGGGAATGCCATTAGCATAAATTACAACCCTGACAAGACAGTGCCAGACATCTACTTTTACCTGGTAAACTCAAAGTACCCCCAGTTGTCTCGATGAAGCAGGAAGAGAAAGGTCTTGAGCTTCACTGGGTTGCCCTGCAACTACCAGTGTCATTAGAAGATGTGGACATATCCTAGGTGTCATACTAGAGAATTATAGTTGGCATCTTGCAATTATGCCCATTTCCTCTTCCAAAAATCGCTGCACCACATTGAGAAATTAAGCAACTCAGCCAGTGGCAGGGTTTGACATGGGCCATGTCACTTCAAACATGTGCAAAAGGAAATGGAAGGTGTGAAATATGGCAGCTGTAATTTTGTTTCACAGCAGAGGTTGTGCTCTTTAGCAAAGCCACATAGAGCTGTACATAAGACTATGCTGAGCAATTTAGCGAGATTCATGAGCAGAGCCATCATTTGCATAATCATCACACACTCCTAAATCAGCATGCTATAACCCCTGGCAGCTGTTGAGAGGCTCATGAAGTTATGGAAGAAATCACAGAACTCTGATTTGCAAAGGAGTGTCATCTGTGGAAGATGATTCACTCCAAGGACAGCAGACGTACCAATTTTCGAAGGTATGTGCAACATTTTCCTTTCACTTCCATGGCACCAGTTGATAAGTAATGTTTCTTTGTACTAATATTTGATATAGGGAATTTAATAGTGATTGTTTAATGTTTTTCAAGGCTGAAGTACTAACTGGGAGTGCAGCGAGCCTGTACACAACTACTCTGAAGGTTAATGAGATGCCCCAAAGCAATTGTGAACTGCAGCAATTGAAGGTGTCAGACTAACACAGATTTGTAATATGCCAAGGGATACACCTGTTTTTAGCATTAACTTGGGACACGCATACATGTTTATAGCATCAACATGGCACTGTAACAATAACAGTATATCACTCCAGCTTCACCTTCTGTTCTTATGCCTGTAGTAGCTGTGTCTGTATGGAATGGAATCATAGCAGGTGCATTTTACTGCAATGTTCCTATGGAGAGGTGCATGTTGTAGACTGTATACTCAACTATAGTCTGATTTTGGAAGGGGTAATGACTGTGGTTGTGTTGATAGTTATGTTGGCTATGTTTAACTGTCAGAGTAAATGTTTCAAAGTACTGCCTTTACTATGGTTTAACTTTGTTTTCCTTTAGAGCAGTGAGTTTAAGCAATAGTGCATGGTGATAACTGCCATAGGCCATGAAGAGCCATTCACCATCGCTCACCACTGGTGCACAATGCTAAACTCTGTGCAAATGCACAGGACAAAAAGTGAAGGTTTTATTGGGGACATTTCTGCCATGTGTGTGTAATATGTGATTCTATTTTTTGATCAGATTATTAAATAGATTAGATAGGAAAGTGGTGAAATGGGAGCAAGAAAGGGGAAGAACAAAGAGGAACCAATATAGGAATTTCCAGGAGGGAATTAGGAAAGAACCATAACTATCAATTTCTTTACCAGTGTAATGTGAACATGTATAGAAAACTGGATGAATTTGTGCTGTCAGCATAACACAGATGGGTGACAACAATTTAATTGTGTTCTATAGCCAATTGGACTAAATCAAACCTATTGAAGACGCATATGCAAAGTGGAGAGCTATGCATGGGAAACATTTATTGTTTTATTTTTTGTGGGACAGGTTCCCATTTTGGCAATGGGATTTCAAAAGAG
Organism: Protopterus annectens; assembly: GCF_019279795.1. Lineage (NCBI taxonomy): Eukaryota > Metazoa > Chordata > Ceratodontiformes > Protopteridae > Protopterus > Protopterus annectens. Next base: position 1,809,612,385 of record NC_056737.1, on the reverse strand, counting down.
AGGAATGTTGGGGAAGGGACCTAGGAATGTCAGGATCAGGTAGGTGAGGAAGCAGGTGCAGACAAACAGGACAAACAAGACCAACACAAGGATGGTGATGAACACAAAAGGTTGGGGGACACCATGATTGGGGATAGGTAGGGGACATTGGAGGCACATAGCCATCCAGCATGAAGACAGTGAGAATTCAGTCGTCACCGTCAGAGCTGTCATCACTATCCCCTACCTCAATTTCCTGTTGGATTGCTTGATGTTTGGGTTTTTTCTGCATTCGCACAAGCAACTTCTCCATATGGCAGAGGTGTGTGCACCAATTCCAATTTCTAAGATCTCACACACCATCCCTGGTGGGTAACATTATCCCTACCTCTACCAATACCTCTCACCCCCTAGAGGGCCCATCTCTATACCGGAAGAATGCAAAGTTTCTATAATCATGGCTGCACAGGTAAAAAACACACTCTCCAAAGCCAAGAATGCAGCATCCATGGGACCTGACAATATCCCAGGCTGCATTCTACATGAACTACAGAATGAACTGGCACCCTACCTAAGTACCATGTTCAGTCCTAGCCTCACCTCAGGCTTTGTACCCACTGAATGGCGCACCATGATGGTTATCCCACTCCACAAAGGGGGAGCCATGACGGACCCCGGGAACTACTGCCCCATTAGCCTGATGAGCCTGGTCTGCAAGGCCATGGAACGTATCATTGTGGAACTCATAAACAAAGACATTGGTAATCTCCAAACTCTGGACCCTACCCAGCTTGGATTTGTAAAAGGCAGATCATGTTTTCTAAACCTGATTGACTTCTTTGAAGCAGTCACCAAAGCCATAGATGAGGGTAAAATGGTTCACACAGCTTATCTAGATCTCACCAAGGTTTTCGACACCATCCCCCACTCTGGAATTATAGATAAGCTCACTAAACTAGGTATAAATCCCTATTTCACATGATGGGTTGCCAACTGGCTCACGGACAGAACCCATACTGTGAAAGTAGCGGATTCCAAATCCGACTTCAGACAAGTGGAGTACCACAGGTTTCAGTCCTGGGTCCTCTCCTGTTTGGTATCTACTTCTCTGAAGTGCAGGCTAACACAGAGGGTCTTTGGCTAACAAAGTTTGCAAACTAGGAGCCATAATCAAAACTCCTAACGATGTGGACAAACTACAAAAGGGCCTCACTGAGACGGATACCTGGTGTCAAAGGCATGGCCTGAAGCTCAATGCCAAAAAGTGTATTGTCATCCCCTTTGGTAAAAACTCTGTACCCATGAACTACCACATAGCTGGTAGTCTACTTAATACTGAAAATGTGATGATGCCTTGGGACACAGGTGGACAGTAGTCTCTCCTTTGATAATCACACCGCCACAGTGGTCAGGAAATCCTACTACATGGCTCATCTCATCACAAAAGGATTCTCATCCAGAAAAAAAGAGGTCATTGTTCCCCTCTACTCATCACTCATTAGACCCATTATAGAGTACAATGCCCCTTTTGGTATGTACCTCACAAGACATGTACAGCAACTGGAAAGACCACAGACATACGTCACAAAGAGGATTACTGGCCTCAAACAGATGCCCTACGCAGACCATCTCAAAAAACTGCAGCTTTACTCCATCGCATATTGCCTACTCAGGGCCGATCTCTGCCTAACATACAAAGCTATGTCAAACCCAGAGCTGTTGGACATGCTCCACTTAAAGAAATCCCAATCCCTCCGAGCTACACGCTCTAGGGACCTAAACCTTGTCACCACAATAAACAGAACATGCTGGAGGGATAGATTCCTGTCTCAGACTTCCCGTACTCTGGAACAGACTACCTATCTATGTCAAACAGAGCTCCTCATTAGCACTGTTCAAGAAAAATCTTGATGATTGGATGGGAAATGGGAAATTCACCCCAGGGATCACTTCTGTGGCTCTGCTAGACAGGGACACAGGAAAATAATTTTCTTGGGTGGCGAAACTCGGGGTACATTTTTTGGCTAGGCTTATATAGGCCCTAGGGCCAATAGCCTAGTACCTACCTATGAACCTAATACTCCTGTAGGTTACCAATGCACCAGCTGTTGGGGAAATGCTACCTGAAGTTGATGGCTCAGGTAATGCAGGGGCTTCAGAGACAGTACTGTCAGGTTGCATCCCAAATATGCTGGGTGTTGGTGAGGCAGCCATTGGAGGAGTAGCAGCGGAGCGGTTGGCCTACCCCCCTGTGCTGCAAATCATTTTGTTTGTTAGCAGAAGAGTATGGCATCAGAACAGTGTGATCACACATATACAAAAAAAAAAAAAGAGAGATAAGGGTTGGGTGAGAGAAAAAAAAAAACAAATTATTTTAGCCATTATATGTGACATACATTATTACAATTAAATTAAGTTTATTTTTATATTAGTTATAGATCTTTCAAAATAGGATTGTGAATTTTAACAAACAGTCCTGCAATATGTATATATTGCATATATTCTTTTAAAGATAATACAGATTAACAATATGTCATTTATGCCAGTTTTGATGAAATTAATATTGAATAACATTTTTATATATTTATTACTAGTGGGAACTGAACCCACCAAATCTGAATACACTATTACACTTTCCTCTAGATATTACCTTGAGCTGCAGAATAAAGCATGCATGATTGCTTTTGCAGTTAAGATAGGCAAACTTAAGTCACTAGTAATATATGGAAGAGCAATCATTTTAATAAACTCATATTAATTTGTGCTATATACCCCTTGGTTCTCTTTGTAAATTGTACACCGCAACCAACCTCAGCAGGTATGGCAAGGGCACGGCACCAAAAGGAGTAGCAAAATCCAAAAAAGTATAGCCAGCCCAAAGTAGAGTGTAAAAAATATATATATTTTTAATGTGACAATAAACAGACCTGTTTCGGCACAAATTTACATAGCCAGCCTTCTTCACTAAGGAAATGTAAATTTGTGTCAAAACCGGTCGGTTTATTGTCACATTAAAATATATATTTTTACACACCACTTTGGGCTGGCTATACTTTTTTGGATTTTTCTCTTTGTAAATTGTTCAGCAAATGCATCCTTAGTTCACTGAAATCTCCTGTGCAGCTAAAAAACTTTACTAAAAATTTACATAGCTACTAAAAATGTACATAGCCTTCCTCACTAAGGAAGGCTATGTAAGTTTGTGCCAAAACCGGTCTGTTTATTGTCACACCCTCTAAATGGCCCGTCTCAATACCAAAAGATTGCCAAATTCCAGTAATCATGGCCACACAGGTAGAAACCACACTCTCCAAAGCTAAGAATACAGCATCCATGGGACCAGATGACATCCCAGGCTGTGTAGTACATGAACTACAAAATGAACTGGCACCTCACCTAAGTGTCATGTTTAATCATAGCCTCACCTCAGGCTTCATGCCCACTGAGTGGTGCACAGCTACAATTTTCCCACTCCACAAGGGGGGGAAACCACCTTGGATCCCGGGAACTACTGTCCCATCAGTCTGACAAGCCTAATCTGCAAGGGCATGGAATGCATTATCATGGAACTTATAAACAAAGACATTGGCAACCTTCAAACACTGGACCCCACCCAGTTTGGGTTTGTGAAGGACTGATCTAGTCTCCTGAATCTGATTGACTTCTTTGAATCAGTCTCCAGAGCTGTGGATGAGCGTAAGGTGGTCCACACAGCCTATCTGGACCTTGCCAAGGCCTTCGACACCATCCCCCACTCTGGAATTATAGATAAACTTACTAAGCTGGGCATAAATCCCTATGTCACTTGATGGGTTAACAACTGGCTTACTGACAGAACCCAGACTGTAAAAGTAGCCGACTCCAAATCCAGCTCCAGACAAGTGACAAGTGGAGTACCTCAGGGTTCAGTCCTGGGACCACTCTTGTTTGGCATCTACTTCTCTGAAGTACAGGCCAACACTAAGGGACTCTGGCTAACAAAGTTTGCAGATGACTGCAAACTGGGAGCCATTACTGAATCTCCAAATGATGTGGATATTCTACAAAAGGGCCTTACAGAAACAGATGCCTGGTGCCACAGCCATGGGCTCAAGCTTAAGGCCAAGAAATGTATAGTTATCCCCTTTGGAAAAAAAACATGTATCCATGAATTACCACATAGGTGGCAGGACACTAAACATCGAAAGTGTGATGAGAGACTTAGGGACACAGGTGGACAGTGGTCTCACTTTCGATAACCACATCACCACAACAGTCAGGAAATCCTTCTGTGTGGCACACCTCATCACTAAGGGCTTTTCATCCAGAAAAAAGGAGGTCATTGTCCCACTGTACTCATCCCTCATTAGACCCATTATAGAGTATAATGCCCCATTTGGTATGTACCTCACAAGACATCTGCAACAGCTGGAAAGGCCACAGAAATACCTCACTAAAAGAATCACAGGCCTAAAGCAGATGCCATATGCTGACCATCTAAAAAAAAAAACTCCAGCTATACTCTGTGCCATATCGTCTACTCAGAGGTGATCTCTGCTTAACATACAAGCCAATGTCAATCCCTGAGCTGTTGGACATGCTCCACTTAAAGAAATCCCAATCCCTCAGAGCCACACGCTCCAGGGATCTAAACCTTGTCATCACAATGAACAAAACATGCTGGAGGGATAGGTTCCTGACCCAGAGACTCCCCATACATGTCAAGCAGAGCTCCTCATTGGCCCTCTTCAAAAGGAACCTTGATGATTGGATGGGAGATAGGAATTCACCCTGGGGATCATGTCAGTCAGACAGGGGTCCAGAGAAGTAAATATTGTGGGAAGAAATATCCAGGGAATTGTTACAGCTAGGCTTGCATAGGCCTAGGGCCGATAGTCTAGTACCAACCTATGAACAAAGGAGAGAAAAAGACATGAAAGCATCATACATACCAATCTTGGCTATCTATAGCTTTCTATAGCAGTTAATGTTGCTTTATCTGTATACTTACACAACCGTGGGATATCAGCAGTCCTAAACTCATCCAGCCACTGGTTGAATTGTTCCTGCCTGTGCCAATTCAGTTCATTATAATGATGCCTCCATTGTTCTCCACTATGTGGAATGCCAGTTACACTGGAGACAGCCTTGAACAGACTGTTTCAAGCCTCAGAATTATACAGAGAACTGGTATAGTCCCACTGCAGTAGGCTACAGTTGTAGCACTTTGAGGAGTGCAATGAATATTCTTGACTCCTCCACACCCCATCTATGAGCCCTAAATTGGGCACCATCCTTCCCAGCTCCTGCCATATCTGCACAGGTCATCCACAACAGTTAGTGTTTTCCCACTCATTCCTGATATTGCATTTTACAGCCAGTGTGCAAACTGGAACAAGCATGCCAACTGCATTTGCTCAATGTTAAGCAGATAGCAACATTGCCAAATAAAGAAGAAACTGACAAAAGTTTGTCCAATGGTCAAGACTGATATGTTAAATGACTTGACTTTTAAGATCTAAATGGGGGGGCTCAATTTTATGGCTTGACACATTTTGTGGGGCATTGCACAATGATAAAAGTAATTTTGTACAAACTGGGATTCTAACCTATGTAAAATATAGACTACATATACACTGCCACAGAAGATGTGTTGGCCAAATATGGTCATTAATTATATATACACATTAAAGAATGAGTGGTGCTATACTTCAGTTAACCATATGTGTGTGTGTGACCTGACAAGGTCCTAGTTTATGCATTCTCAGGTGTGATGCAGGAGTAATGTTTAACAATATACTGGAAAGGCATATACATGTATTACTTTGAGTAGATTTCTGAGTTAGACCACACAATACAGTCTGTTTTATAGCTATACTTGTATTTTGTATGTTGTGTAGATAACTCAGTAAAGTATGAAGGCCATCCCAGGGCAGAAAAAAAAAATTAGAGCTATAATTGTCCTGATACCCTCAGTTACACATATAATTCATATGGTATCGTGTGTATGCTCAATCAACCTGCTATACATAGTTATTGTTATGTATAATTATCTTTATATTGTTATTTTTTTATATAAATTACAGTGGAAAACCTTTAAAAAATTGGAGTGTGCTGAATTAGAGCCCTGGGTCACCTGTGTTGTGGCTATAAACACCAGGTGCCACAGAGAAAGCTAGGCATCAGGTGTATTTTTTACACTCAGTACTGTCCAGAGTGCTTACTGCTAGGCAACACCGCTTAGCAGTGTTTGCACGAAGGAAGGAGAAACAAATAAGAATGTTTCATTTTTGCAAGTAATAGTGTTCCTTTTTTGTCTGCAGCAGTGAACCCTGTTTGCGAACAGTCAAGCAACTTGCAAATATTACAGGCAAAAGCTAATGTACATAATTTTTGTAAAGAATGTGCATGATCGTTTATCAGTAAAAAAAAATGTGCGACTTAAACCATAGTCTACCTATCTTATGTATTGTGTACTTCAATTTCTTTACAAGGTGTGCTACACGCACACTTGGCTCACAGGTGTTATTTATGTTGTCATCATTATCCCATGTACTGACCTCCGTGTAGTGCCGCTAAGTGCAATTGCACATCATAAGGCAACTGATATTAATTTTTGAATATTTCTGAGTTTTACCATGTGCTCACTAAGCCGCATGCCACACAAATGTAATAACAGAAAAAAAAAAAAAAACAGTTTAACACATGTTATACAGTTCTGGATTTAAACTATCATAACAATGAAATTACATAACACAGTGGGAGTGTGTTATGTCTCTTTGCCACAGACACAGCTTTGCAGCAGCAATCAAATCATGTGCTACAAGCAATCTACATCTCCCCTGCAGTATTAATGGGGCATACCTGTACATCCTCAGTTGGTTGTACATGTGTGGCTTGCATATTTAGTGCAATAAGTGATCACAACCATTTATGAATATGTTTGCACAAATGCAGATTTCTCTACTCGTTGCATTGTGTTCATTCTTCCCTTATCTCTGCTGTAATCTCATGCATGCAGTCTATAGTGCATTGTGTATCATTCTCCTTTAACTGTATGATTAAAATACATGACAGTGAAAAACCTTTTTCCGCACAGGCAGGAGAGTTTGCCTATAATTAAACAAAAGTGATAAAGGTATGCAGTTTTGTTTTATTTAAAAGCTTGCTGAAGTTATTTCCTCAGTTTGTGAGTGTATTCTCAATGACACACCCACTACAGGGAAGGTTGTCTGAATTGCTGTTGTGTTTTCCTGCTGACACTAATCATTCACAGTTGCAAGCCATTAGCAACTAACAGTGTTAAACCCTACAGTATGTTTAGATCTGCTACAAGTCAAAAGTTTGTTATTCAGCAAGTCTAATGAGTTCACGCCTCATTTGCTTCTTCACAGTGCTCAGATGGCTGAATTGCCACTATGACTAGCTAGGAAATTGAAGGTGAGGAGACTTGTCTATTTGAAAAAAAAAAACAAAACTGAAGTTTGGTATTCCTTTTGAAGGTGATTTATCTGTAGAGAAGACTTCTAATTTGGCTAAGTTTGTATTAAAGTACATTCTAGATTTAGTAAAGTGTTAGAAATGTATTTATGTATCCAGTGAGCAATGGAACTTTTGTATGTATGCACTTTTGAATACTTCACTGTTGGCACAGGCATTTTTGGCAGACGTACATTTTACAGATAAGTTATAAACTTTCATCACCAGTATTATTTTTACAATTTGATTTCACAATATTCTGTGCTATTGGAAAGAAAAGTAATGTGTGTGTCACTGACACAGGTGTTATGCTTCTGAGATGGCCCAGGGCCACCTCAAGGGAGATAGTGGGCACAATGAGTATACAGCTCAGCAAGCTCCTGCCTGGTGCCCTGGAGAATTCTACAGCAGCAGAGAGAGAAAAGAGAGACTTTGGAGTGATTTAAGTATCATTTTCTTGCTACCTTTAGCTGATTCCACCTAAAATGCCACTTTTCTAGAGTTTCTGTGATTTAAAAAGCTTGTTTCAGCTACATATTGTACTTATTTTACTGCCTGCACTTTAACAAAGTATTTTTTGTGTTTAAATTACCTGTTTAACTGTTGTAGGCTACACATTCAAGTGTGATAGCCATTTCTGTGAATTTAAAGTGTTTTTTTTTTTATTGTATCTGCTTTATTTTTAGATAAAAAAATACTTGTTTTCCCGCCTTTCTAAGCTAGTGTAGTGCAGTTTTCAGGTTAGTGCTGAATTCAGGGCTGTGTTACAAATTTCTGTGTTTGCCTATACCTTACTTGGATAGAAGGAAGTTTCTCTGTTCCCTGTGAGAGAGGGAGCTTTGAGCAGCCTATCTGTCCCTGGAGGAGTGGTTTCAGCCCAGAATGTAGTAGTTTATTGGCCATTTTGGGCTAATTTCTATCTCTTTCATTTCCCTGCTATAAAACCCACATTTGCAAGGTTTTGCGCACTGGGTAGCTAGGGTATAACTATTCCCGGCTCCAAAAAGTCTACTCTTCAAATTTTCCCTTGGAACAATACAAACTTTCAACTTAAGCACTCAAACCATTCACTTTTCTTACCGGCACTTGCTCAAAACTCATAGCAAGCACTAATAAACCTTAGCACTAGACCCCCCCCCCATACTGTAGCGAAGGACAAGGCTCTCTATTCGACCTTACCAGCCAATCAGTAAAACAGTTCACTGTACCTATCCAGGTATGTCCAAAGGGCAGTTTCAGGTATACTCTCCGGTCCAACTGGTGAATCTGGCATTTTGAGGCAATGTTATAATTGCCTCATGTACACAGACAACCCTCTCTTCCTTCCACCAAACACTAATACATGCGAGAGATGCAATTATACAGCCAAACTAGAGGCTGAGCTCTCTCAACCCAAAACTGGACCAGGCAGTCAAGAGGAGAAGGGAATTACTTGCATCACACCACCAGTCTCACATAGACCTATGAAAAAAAAAAAAAAAAAAAAACCACACAGAAACATACTTGGAGGCTCTAAATAAAAATCTGCAGAAGCAACAGAGACCTCCAAAGTAGACATTCAAGCAACCTCCACCCCCCAACACAACCCATGAAACACATACTTCACAAAACCAGTGTCCCACACAATCACAGCCCTTAAGGCAAAATAACATACCCAACACACTAGTAATTGGTGACTATAGTCAGGCACACTAACGTCCCACTCACTAGCAGGGCTGGCCTTAGCCGAAATGGTGCCCTAGGTGAAGTAGTGCTTTGATGCCCCCTAAGCCCCACCCACAGGGTCACGCCCCAAGAAAGCCAGTCCAGTCATTTCCTTAAATTATTTAAATGCATAGGAAGAAAAAGATACCTTGTAATGTAGTTATACTGCAACTACCTTTGCAGCATTTTTTGCTTTAAATACCAGAGTGGGATTATGGTCAAATAGGGCCCTAGGCAGGGTAATAGGCCACTCCTCACACAGCAGACTCCCCCCCCCCCCAGCAGCAGTCCCCTCCTCAGCCATTCCAGTGTTAACCAGTTACCATGCATACTGTTCTTTTATTTGATTCTACAGTGATTACAGATATTGAAATAAAATAGCTCAAACAAAGATAGCCATTTGCTAAGCAAACAATACAGTCTTGCAATGAAAACAGACTTAGCATAAGCAATAAACTTCTCTGCCTTTGAAACTCACATTCATTGAAATGGCATGGAAACCCACATTATAGAAAATGCATCAGGCCAGTTGAGAATTGTTTACCTTTGGTCTGTTTTCAAAACAGACTCCTTACACACATTGTTAGGGTCATGCATACATGTATTTGTTCTTTGGTTCACATTCTTGATTGCGTTGAATTATGTTCCTTGTGTAATACAGCACCACTTATTAGAATGTGTTTTACTTGTGTAGTTTTAAACATCCTTTTAATAGGCAATGAAACAAATTGTATGAACCAATAACTACCCATTTCAGAAAATTTCAACCATAAAATGCCACTCAAGACTTCTGTCATTACAATCCACCAGTATTACTCCATACGCACAATCGCTGCAGAAGTAAAAATCATCTGAATTCCACATTAAAGAAATCTGTACCTAATGAAGAGGTTGCTACTGGCAAACTTTACATAATCAATGTTTTAACTACACATTCAGTGCCTGCTGCCCTAGAAGTATTAATTGCCTGTAGGAAATAACTAACAAGTTCATAGTCACTATGCATCTTATACAAAGGACATACTTGGGAGTGTAGAACCCCTACCCCCCCCTTATAATGCACCAAATAATCAACAATCATATGGGCACTGCAGTATCAGCACTCCATCTACATGGTGTGGAAGTAGAATCCACAGCCTTCTGCACCAAAGGCAATTATGCTACAATACTGCTTTCAGATTCTACACCACAGTGTGTGATTTGATAAACAAAAACAGCTAGCTGCACACTGAAAGCATTTACAATTGTTAGTGTGTTAAATTTTAGTTTTGAACATTTTTCCAGTAAGCAATAAAACAATGTATGAACCAATAATGACAAAACTGCCCATTTCAGAACGTTTTAACTAAAAAAGGCACCTCAAACATCTACCATTGCAACCTACCACTATCAGTCAATAAGCACAATTTCTGCAGAAGTAAAATTCATCTGAATAATTATACACAAGAGAGTTGTAACTAATGAAGAGGCTGCTACTGGCAAACAACTTTACATTTCAGTATTTCATCTACAAATTCAGTGCTTGCTGTCCTTGAAGAATTAATTGCCTACATTTCAGTAAAGAAAAAAGTGGTACACTGGTAATATTGCAATAGAGAATGACTGAGAAACCATTTCAGAAATGTTCATAGTTACTAGACATCTTAAAGGAGGGCACACTATGCAATGCAGAACCCTATTCCCCCTTAAAATGCAGCGAATAATTGGCAACTGCAGCATTAAATACCATGCCTCTATACCTCTCAACCTCCTGGCACAAGAAATCTGAATAAAGCCTAAAATAATGGGAGGGGGCTAAGATCCCCCCCCAAACAGGGGCAGATTATAAATATTGCACTTACAGACTTAGAAAGTTGCTAGAATAACAACATTTGTTTTAGCATGTATTTTCTGAAGGATGGGCTGAAACTCAAATGTATGACATTTAGTTATTTAAATCATCAGTGATTTGCCAGAAAACCACACATTTTATGAGAAATAAGCCAAAAAATATGAGGCAAAAATCTGGACAATTGAGAGGTATGCATACCTCTCAACCTCTTAGTGCAAGAAATCTGGACAAAGCCTTACATGATGTGGATGCAATGGCCAAAAAAAAAAAGGGATAGATTTTAAATATTGCACTGCTTTTAACTTAGAAAAGTTGCTAGAACAGGATTTGAGTTAATGTGCATTTCTGAAGGATATGAAGTCTGAAAGTTGTCTATATATTCAGCCCAAGACTGCCTGTGTACCACTAATGGCCAGAAGCAGTTCCTATATATTTTATCCCATTCATGGGTCCCCTCAAATTTTCTACAGTATGATCCCAGTTATCATCGCTAAGGGTAACATATAACTATCAACCATGGAATGGGTAAGGTCAATCTAAGCAAATAGGATAGGTTAATTTGAGCATAAAAAGGGAAACTGGCTAGACAAAATGTCCTGCAAGGACAGCTAATCTAGTACTTACCTATGGACAGTAGAAAAGAAAAACATACATCAGGAATACCCAGCACTATGGATAAAAGGCTGCTAAGAATGTAACCAATAATATCAATAGCACCCAGCAATGCCAACTATAGAAAATACAGGGTGTCCATCTTTTTTCTTAGATGGGGCTACAGATGAAAATTAGGTGGCGGTTATAGCAACAAGTGATGTGCCAATGAGAATGAAACAAATGGCAACTCAGTTATCAACAAAAGTAGATTGGGGGTATTACGGGTTAGTTCTTCAGCTGCGATGGCTATCCTAACAGACCATAAAATAATTTCCTCCAATAAAGCTATTAAAACACTGCACTCTACATTCCTTATTGCGGTTATTCTGTACAAAGACTAAGAATTTCTTCAGTGGACCTCCTACTCATTTTTCCAGAACTGGTGGTAGACATGAATACTCCAAGTCTGCTAGCTCAGAGTCACTGTTTACAAAGTCTGTGTACTGTATGGCCTAAGGTCATTTTAGCAATCATGCATGTGGCCGTCGGGAAGCAGAAAAGTAAAGAAGCTTTTCAAATGTGTACTTTATTACTAGTCATGAAACAAGATGATTTAAATTTTGCAGTCTTTAATAAGGCCTGAAGAAATCGACATTCTGAACCACACACAGCTGGAATAGTTCTAATTATGCATTAGAACTAAAGATTAAGGGATTACTATAATAAATATAATGTACAACAGTAGAATTTAATGAATATGTTAAAGATCTTTGGATGAGTTATGTATAACGACTTTGATCCCCACATGTTCAGCTTTCATGTAGCTTGAAGGATCAATGGGTCATCCTTGAAAACAAGCAGATGCATTTAGTGGGTCTTACCGTGTTAACAGCACCCAAGTAAAATAAGGAAATCAACAGTACATTACCTCCAACATTCACCAAGAGGAGATGCACTTATATTTCTATTGCTAAACATAATGCTTCTTTTCAGGGAAGCTTTCCAGGAAGGAATAATTAAAAATGTTTCAGATAAAACCTGAAAAAATAAGAGAGACACTATTTCAAAAGCACCAAAGACTCCACAAACTTTGTGTATATATATATATATATATATATAATCATTATCTGGGGGACTTCAGTTCTGTGATTTACCAAAGAACGACAAACTTTGAGGACAGTTGAGAGGTATGTTGCTTGGTCACTCACACACAGCTACCTACTTTCTCATGAAGCAAGACACACATACCTTCTCTTTCATACAGCAACTACCAACTTGTTTAAATTCCACACACTCCTGCTCACTCATACAACACAAACAAGCATCTTCTCTCTCATACACATACACCTACTCTCTCACACAGTAAGACATGCACTTTATCTCTCATACAAACAGAATGACTCATTTAAATTACACACACACACATTCTCTCGCATACAGAAGCCCAGTTTAAACTACAAAGACACACACATACACTTACCTTCTTTTTAAACCGAATGGCCACATGCGTACACATGCAATTAACCCCTCTCTTGAAGTGCTACTTTAATTTCCGCACACAACTTTAGAATCCCTTCTTTACGTCCACGCTGGTGTATGTGCATGTAATGCACGCATGTTCCTCCTTAAAGGAGAAGACTCCACTACCGTCGAGTCGAGGGAAGTTTTTTTTTTCTTCCTCTTTTGGTTAACTGGTGAAGCATCTGGCCAACCTGCAGGTATAAAAGTGGGAGGGTGCTCGCCCCCTCCCCCACACACTATGTTTCCGGTGCCCTATGTTTTATTTATTTTAATTAATTTACTTAATAATAAGAAAAGTAAATTAATCAAAATAAATACAGAAATAAATTTACACAAATTGCGCCCTTTACAATGCCGGCCTGTATGGTGCCCTAGGCGGTTGCCTAGTTCGCCTATGCCTTACGGCCGTGCTATTGAAAATGTGTAGGCATCCTGATATTTCAGTGGGAAACATAATACATTACTTAAATGGTATTCCTTGGTTTGGTCGATCCTTGGTTTGTGTGCGAGGTGGAGGTAAGACAACCACATAACCTTCAGTTTTACTAAATGAAAAGTGTGTTTCCAGTGCTTAATGCTGACAAATGTGTATATAAGCAAGACATTAATTATGTGATATTTGTTTTATCCTTCTCTGTTTTATGTCACACAGGATTATGGCACCCAGTCCTACAAATACACGTAAACCCCATTTTAGTGACTTTCAAAATGAAGTGATAATTCAGGCTTTTAGGCATCATGGAGCCTTTCTGTTTGAGAGAGGACATGGGAATATGGCTGCCAGAATGCAGATTTTGAAGCAGTTAGTGAATGATGTCAGTGCAGTAGGAGGTTGCAACAGGAATTATGATCAGGTGTGTCATCAGGCCACTGATATGTTTTCATCAGCCTGGAGAAGAGCAGCTCTAGTTGCCCGAGAACAGCAGGCTATTGGGGGGAGGGCCTGCTACCGAACCCCCACTGACACCAACTGAAGAGTTCCTGTCCACTGTCAGAGATCCAGACAGCTCAGTGGAAACTGTACACCATGTGCTTGATAACAGTGCTGCTGTGGCTGAGAGGACAAGTGAGAGGACATATGAGCAGCTTCCAGGTAAGCTTACATATGGCAAGTTTTATATTTATTTGTATACTAAAATGTACAATTTACTAATATTTCCTGCAGAATTTTTTTTCTGTACCTATTGATAACTTAAAAGAGTTATATGATACAGTTGTTTAGTACCCATGTGTGTGGGTGGATGTGTCAGACAAGTTTCAGTTTCAGCTATTTCTTACAGGCCATATAGGCAATTGTGTATTCATTGTCCTGTGTTATTCCTATAGTGATGGTTAATTGCCGTCCTTACCTTGCTTCATTTCTTCCAGGATCATCCTCCCTACAAAGTGTGTAAACATTTACATATGGTAAGCAAATGTTTACTTGTTAATGACCATTCTTTAGATATATAAATGATCTATATGTGTGAGGTGGTTGTAATGAGTGTCTGTATTGTTGTACCATCTGTGATTTTGTGACCAGTGTTACTTTATCATACAGATTGGTTTAATATTTAGTGGAGTAGTAATTTAGTTCCTGTGTTTGTTGTATATTATCACAGGTGATCCTGACAGGACTCCTACTACCTGATGTTGGAGAATTGGTAGATTCTGATGATAACTGTGGCCAACTAGAGGTATGGTCATGGGGGTGCAGATGTTGAATCTGACACTTAAGTTGTGACTCCCCCATCCCCTGTGTTTTCTTCAAAGTCAGTATTGCCTACACATACCCATTCCACTAAGCCCTTAGATATTGGACATGATAAGGGTGACACACTTGATAAGGGTAGTGTGGTTACTTAGGTTTCAGTGCCAGTTGACTCTGGCCATAGACAAAGTGTGGGTAAGGTGCAATGCAGGAGGGTTGGTAGGGGTGTTTGGAGGAGTCCTGTTGTCCACTCTCCACCTGTATGTTTAGGGCTGTCTTGAAGGCACAGGCACATTCCACTAGGGCCTCCGAGGACATACTTAGGATTCTAGATGTGCACAGGCTGATGTGCATGACTACCTCCACCCCATGGCCAATTCAATGGATTGGATAAATTATACAATAAAATGGGCAGGGTCTGTGATGGAATGTCTGGGAGGGGAATAGCATCTACATGGCCATAGGTCAGCAGCATCACCTGCTTTTAGCCAACATAGCTATGCATGATCCCAGACCTTTAGTGGGATTAGTTCCACTGCTCCATCGGGGGTTGAGGTGTCCACACCCACATGTGGTAGGTCATAGGTTTGTGGACCTGGGCATAGTCGAGAGGAGAGCTCATCCAGCAGACATCGCTCATGTTTGGGTAGCACCAACATCTTACCTTGGGCAAGAACATGCCAGTGCAACTCCTGTCAGAGCCAGATCTCGTGGTCGGTGGCAACAATGATGAAACCTCTACCATGGATGGCTCACACCTATCCAATATGCCAGGATAAAGAGCACAGAGATGGCTGTGTTCATGAGAACACTCACATACACATTTCACATTGAGTGCCCATACAGACACACACACCCACACCCACACATAACAGGTACATGAGGCATTCTTGAGGCTTGCAGGTCATTCTGTCTCACTAGTCATTTAATAATTAGCTACATTTCTGTCTGCCTGCTTTTCTTACTCACACACACTCACTACTTTTGTGCCAGCCTTGGTCTCCTGCCCCCCCCCCCCAACAACACCCTGTGTGCAAATGATAACTGTGCCAACATCTTGTTTCTGTCTTTTGGATTTAGGGATGCGTGTGTATTTATTTCTGATGCACAGGATGCATAGTTGACTGAGTGCTTAGTATATATGTGTTGGTGATGCTATTTTGAAAATTGTACTGCTTTCTTGCAGCATTTTTACTGTTGTGATTAATACCTTGAAATTCTTGATTTGTCAGTGTGACATATTGTTCCAATTGTGAGAATGTAGGGATAATTAGAGACTTAAGAATTTTTTTTGTATTGTGTGTATTTTTGATGCGTGAGGTGTATTAGCTGATAAACAGCAGAAATCTATTGATGTAGGTCAGTGTTGTATATTGATGTCATTGCTGGCATAATATGCTGATAAATACATCAAAAACTAAGCATATGAGATTTGGGAGGCAAAAACTGAAAGGTGAATATTTAATACAGCATACAGTGACTGAAACTGTAGATTCATTTAAGGACCTGGGTAGATGGATAGATTCAGCTATGAGTTTTTCTAATCAGATCAACCAACTGGTTAATGATAGTTATAGAACTATAGGTTGTATAAAAAGATTTATAAAGTCCAGGAAATTAAAAATAATGAAGTAATTGTTTGTTATTTACATTAGACCCAAACTTGAGTATGGAATAACAATATGGAAACCCTATAAGAAGACGAGCATGAGTAAACTGGAAGGAGTACAGCAGAAATATATCAAGGGCATCCATGGATGTGAACATTTAAGTTATTATGAAAGACTAAAATATCTGAACTTGTACAGTGTCTTGTACATATATCTATGAGGTGATCTTATTCAGGTATATAGGGCATTTAGTGACAACTGCCTCTGGGAATGTTTGGGGGTTATCAAAAAGTACTAGAAAATCATCAGACAACCTGTGTAGAAGATTCTATAGGAATGAGAAGTGTACTAATCAGCTCTCTGACAGAGTAGCTGATGCATGAAACAGACTACCAAATTACATTAAAGCAAGCACTAGTTAGATATTTTTAAGAACAGCCTGGACATTTATTATGGGAACAAGTGTTTTGTTATATTGGCAAGCTAGAAGGGCATTTATGCCCATTCTTGAAATATTTGTATGTATGTATGTATTGCTGGACAACTCACACCACCTACTTTGGTACATTTGAAATTAACAGTATGCAAGTATCTACCATTCATTGTTGTCTCCTGTTACAGTTCCCACACTTACCTTGATAGTCCTGCAGTTGTAACTGTTTTAATTCGGGGCTGACTCTATGTGATGCTAGCAATCCACAGGCATTACATGGTTAAGTAAAGGTTGTGAGCATTATCTGGCATCAATTTTACTGTATGTATGTGCATAGGATGAAAGCTGTACCCTGTAGGTGGTGATTATGTGAGTATGTATGCTATCCATTGCCTTTGGCCAGGGTGAGGGCATATTGTGCATGCCTACATCTACCTACACCCACAGCAGCTCAAGGTTCCCCCTCTCAGTCCTCACATGTGTGTGGTAGAAGCGACCTTGCCAGTGGTGGTGGAATGAGTGCCCCCTCCCATTGGTGTTCCTGTTGCAGCTGTTTTCTCAAGATAATATTGTGTAGGGTAGCAGAGACTGAAAATTTCAGCACAAGTACTAGGATCATACTGAAGGGCCCCCCCTTGATGTATGTAGGCAACAAAACTGTGACTTCAGCAACCCACACACATGCTCTATGATATTTCTTGTTTGAGCGTGTGCCTTATTATAGCATTCCTCTGTGGGTGAGTGTGCATTTCTGATGGGCGTCATCAGCCATAGTTTGAGTGCATACCTGCATCACCCAGTAAATGGCCTTGGGGGGATATACCCCTGGAAAACTTATGCCAGAACTGAGAGTTGTAACAGATATGTGAGTTGTGGTAGCTGCTAGGGTTGCTAGCACACTCATTCAGGATGATTCCCTTAGTATTACACACATTCTGGCAGTTAATGAAGTGGAAGCCCTTTCTGTTTATGTAGATCGTTCCCTATTCCCCAGATAGTGCTTTGATCTCGATGTGTGTATGGTCTATGGCACCCAATCCTTTAGGGAGGTGTGCTATGGGATAGAAATACTGTATTTTTGTAGCTCTGTCCTCGGAGATATGGGGAAAATATATGTAGTCACTGGCATGCTGTAGTATAACCTTCAGGAATTGATGTAGGATCCTGGATGCTGCTGTGTGTGACACCCCCAGGATGTTCCCTCTTGGTCTCTGGAAGGTTCCTGTAGCTAAAATTCTAAGGGCTATGCATACCTTGGTCTCCACAGGTGTTGATTCCCCTCAGTTTGCCCTTGTCAGTTCAGGACAACAGAGGTTGTAGAGGTCCTGTAGTGTGTCTCTATCTACTATGTAGCATTCTATTTCTACCTCATGCAGACCACAGAAAGTTAAACCAGGTGTAAACACCCTTGTACTTCTTGGCTGAGGTCTAATAGCAGCAGCAGCAGCATCGACTTGAGTCTGTTGCGCATACATATGCAGAAGAGCAGCCGCAGTCCCTAACATTCTTCCCATGTAGTGTAGTTTCCGTGACTGTATTTCAATAGGTTTTGGAATTTGAAGACAAAACCTACACTGAGTGTACATGATTGCTTTATAGCTTGTTGAATAGCTCCTCCATCTTTGATTGGTTGATTAGCATATGTAATTAGCATGCTATAATGTTTACTGGGTTTGAGCGGCTCCACACACTGTGTACAGCTGCGTACTAAATACAGATTGGTGTGCTACAGTGTGAACATCACACCATGATGTCCACACAGTTTTAGTGAGGCATATAGGGTTTATTGAATTCAGCTCATTTATTGGAATTATACTTCACTGAAGAGACAAGCAAAAAAAAATGAAAATGCCACAACAAAGAAAGAGCAAGGGTTAAACATAGCTTCAAGGTGGAAGGTTTTAATGACCGATAATTAAAATAGAGGGTTTCATATAGTGCATGCAGTAGTTCTTTGTATGTCCCGTTATTGCAGAAATAGTAATAACTTTTTTTAAATGCAGTATGAATTATGCTGATACTGAAAAATTATGTTTTCATATGTTAAGATAGTTTGGAATTTGATTTAGTCAACACAAAAGTAATATTTAAATTTATTTTAGTTTAACTTGCATACAGATTGTTAGTTACAAAGGTAAAAAAAAATCAGCATTGCAATTTAGTAGTTCATATTCAGGTTATTAGAGCTTTAAGATCATAATTACCAAATTTACATATACAAATTCATATATTTTGTTAAAACTATAAATGGCAAAGTGCAGCTCAGGCAACATTCTCTTACCATGAATACTCTGTATGGACCTCGGAAATTTAATCCATGTGTACTTCTGGTCTGTGATGCAGCACAGATCTCCAAAGATAAAGTAAACATAAACTCTAGTCCAAGTAGTAAATTCTCCATGTAGAAGATTTCTAAGACTTTTATAATCAAGCATGCACCTTTGATGCATGATTATTTCATTCATGCATCTGATTCATAGTGGCATTACAGGATAGTGCAGCATTTGAAGATATATTTATTGTGGAAGAGGTGACTCCAGTTTTCTTGTGTAATCACAGTTTTCAGTCATGACTTGCAAGCTACTGTTTTGCTTCACTTTGAGATGAGTAATAGATTTGAATGTCACTTTTGAGAAAGCTCTTTTGGGTTTCATTTTGAGATGGATAGAAGAAAGAAAATATGCATTGTTGTTACAGTTTGCTGCAGCTAATTGGGAGCATACTTACAGCAGGCTTGTTCAACACACTGCAAAGTGAGATTTGATATGTCAATATGTGAGTAGCATAAATATTTAAAATTATGATACTTAACTGTGAAATATTCACAGAAATAAATTAGCTAACATTTTTCACACTCCTAGCTCTATTATGAGTTTCAGTTTTCTAAGATATATGATATTATGCTACTTACTAAGACTTACATTGTACACTTCTAATGTATGCGATTGACAATTATGCTGTTTGCTTTCTAGACAGTTATAGCGAAGACGACTTCATCAGTGCGATTCTGAAAACTAAAATGTATTATTTCCTAGCTAAAGCACAGGAGCACTTTTTAAGACTTATGGTTGGTGGCAATTGGATTAAGTGAAGAGTAAAACTTGGAGATGCTGCTTTAAAAGAGTCATGTCATTGTTATGTGAGTGTGTTAGAGATACATTTAACATAGTACATGGAAGTATATGACAGATGATGTGAGAGATTGTGGTCTATAAGCTAGAAAAGAGTTAGAAGCTGATATTTTTTACAAAATGCTATGTCAATGTACACCAAGAAATTCCCCACGAATAGAAAATGGAATATAATATTATACCCAATTCCTTCAGTTTATAATACCTTTTATATAGTAATGCCAAAGTAATAAAAAATCAAAAAGATTCTGTTAAATGAGAATCTTCACTGCATGATCCCTTAAAAAGAATTAAATAACAGTGACAATTTGGTTGTCTAGAGAGCTGCCTGACAAGTATTTAAACCTTATTAATCAAGATTATTGGTTAAGTAGTGAATAACGTTCTCATATAAGAGTTTTTTTTGGGTGGGGCTAAGAAGAGAATGATATTACTAAACAAGAAAATGAAGGGGGCGGACATTGGGTAAATCCAAATAATACAAAAAGGAGTCTTTCTTCAGTCACTTGAGAAAGTAACTTTTATTAATTAATAATACTAAATATTGTTAATATCTGTATTTTTGCTTTCCTCTACTCATTTATTTTCATTATTCTTAGCATTTTAAATGTGCTGCAATTGATGTGAAGAGCATTACAATCTTCATCAAACTCAGTAATATATTCACACATGGAAATATATGTGTTTACTGGAATTGGGGTCTAAGAATATTTTTATCAACAAGTTTGCCCTAACTGCAGTTAGACATTACTATAGCAGATATAGGTTCATAGGTTGGTACTAGGCTATCAGCCCTAGGGCCTATACAAGCCTATCCATAACAATTCCCTGGATATTTCTTCCCATAATATTTACTTCTCTGGATCCCTGTCTAGCAGGGCGACTGACATGATCCCCGGGGTCAATTTCCTATCTCCCATCCAATCATCAAGTTTACTTTTGAAGAGGGCCAAGGAGGCGCTCTGCTTGACATGTATGGGCAGTCTATTCCAGAGTATGGGGAGTCTCTGGGTCAGGAACCTGTCCCTCCAGCATGTTTTGTTCTTTGTGATGACAAGGTTTAGATCCCTGGAGCGTGTGGCTCTGAGGGATTGTGATTTCTTTCAGTGGAGCATGCCCAGCAGCTCAGGGTTTGACATGGCCTTGTATGTTAAGCAGAGATCGCCTCTGAGTAGACGATATGCCACAGAGTATAGCTGGAGTTTTTTTAGACGGTCAGCATATGGTATCTGCTTTAGGCCTGTGATTCTTTTAGTGAGGTATTTCTGTGGTCTTTCCAGCTGTTGCAGATGTCATGTGAGGTACATACCAAACGGGGCATTATACTCTGTAATGGGTCTAATGAGGGATGAGTACAGCGGGACAATGACCTCCTTTTTTCCTGGATGAAAAGCCCTTAGTGATGAGGTATGCCACATAGAAGGATTTCCTGACTGTTGTGGTGATGTGGTTATCGAAAGTGAGACCACTGTCCACCTGTGTCCCTAAGTCTCTCATCACACTTTCGATGTTTAGTGTACTGCCACCTATGTGGTAATTCATGGGTACATGTTTTTTTCCAAGGGGGATAACTATACATTTCTTGGCATTAAGCTTGAGCCCATGGCTGTGGCACCAGGCATCTGTTTCTGTAAGGCCCTTTTGTAGAATATCCACATCATTTGGGGATTCAATAATGGCTCCCAGTTTGCAGTCATCTGCGAACTTTGTTAGCCAGAGTTCCTTAGTGTTGCCCTGTACTTCAGAGAAGTAGATGCCAAACAAGAGTGGTCCCAGGACTGAACCCTGAGGTACTCCACTTGTCACTTGTCTGGAGCTGGATTTGGAGTCGGCTACTTTTACAGTTTGGGTTCTGTCAGTAAGCCAGTTGGCAACCCATCGAGTGATGTAGGGATTTATGCCCAGCTTAGTAAGTTTATCTATGATTCCAGAGTGGGGGATAGTGTAGAAGGCCTTAGCGAGGTCCAGATAGGCTGTGTGGACTGCCTTACCCTTGTCCACAGCTCTGGAGACTGATTTGAAGAAGTCAGTCAGGTTCAGGAGACAAGATCGGCCCTTCACAAACCCAAACTGGGTAGAGTCCAGTGTTTGAAGGTTGCCAATGTCTTTGTTTATAAGTTCCATGATAATGCGTTCCATGCCCTTGCAGATCAGGCTCATCAGACTGATGGGACAGTAGTTTCTGGGATCCAAGGTGGATCCCCCCTTGTGGAGTGGGATAACTGTAGCTGTGTGCCACTCAGTGGGCACGAAGCCTGAGGTGAGGCTATGATTAAACATGACACTTAGGTGAGGTGCCAGTTCATTTTGAAGTTCATGTAGTACACAGCCCGGGATGTCATCTGGTCCCATGGATGCTGTATTCTTAGCTTTGGAGAGTGCGGTTTCTACCTGTGTGGCCATGATTACCGAAATTTGGCAATCTTTTGGTATTGAGATAGGCCCTTTAGGGGTTGAGAGGGGGGAGAAGTTGGCACTAAATCAGTCTGCCAGGATATTGGCAATATCCTTGGGATCAGTATATTTAATGCCATTCTGTTGAAGCTCAGAGCAGATCTGAGCATTGCCATTTAGATTCTTGTCACAACTATAGAATGCCTTGTAGTTGTCATTAGAATCTTTGGCAATTTTATTTTCGTAACTAGCTTTTGAGGATTTTATGAGGGATCTCAGCGGCTAGTGAGGGAGTTTTTTGCATCCTGGGATTTTCCTCTTTTCTGCAACAGTTTCTTCCTTCTGTTGTATAGTTTGTTTATAGCAGGGGACCACCAGATTGGCTTCCTTTTTTTGGAGGAGAGCATCTTGGTTCTATTTGGGATAGCACGATTCATGCACGAGTGGATGTGCTCGTACAGTGCCTTAGTGCAGGATTCTGCAGTCGAACTTTCAGATCACATGTGTGTGTACGTGTGTGTGTGTGTGTGTGTGTGTGTGTAAATAGGGAGAGAGAAAGAGAAATATTTTGCTTAGTTTTGACATACCGTTTTATAGTATATCCTTTAAAGTGTCAGTAAATACAATTTAAAATAAAAAAAATCTACATTGCCATTGTTAACATTAAATATCAGTGACTATAATAAATAATTGCTTAAATATATTGGAACTTAAACTGGATATAGCATTTTACAAGAAATTAATTTATTAGAGAAATGTATACATGTTTAAGGATTATACAATTGCAGTAAACACCTCTCTTAAAAAGGACTGTGATTTTATGCAGAAAATATTTGCAAGTGGTGATTACTGAATATCAGAGTGCACCGTTTTACACTAGGTAATATGCATTGGATACTGTGGCTTGGAGGTAAATTAAAAAAAAGATATTGAGATATTATCTAATAGTTTAATGAGGACCCTGATTTTCAAAGATAGCCTGTATAACAAAGACTGTAATGCAAATAGACTGTCAGGATTGTCAGCCTGTGCTAAAGCTTTTAAAAATTGGGTGCAATTATTAAATCTAAAATATTTAAATAATTTTGCATACACAGACACTTTTTTAATTCATCCTTATATTTTTGGGATTCAGACACGTATTGATAGAATTTGTATTTCCAGTCATTTAAAGTGATCTTTTGTCCCTTATCTGATTATAATGATCTTACACTCAGATGAACTATTAATTCCAGTAGATTAACAACTATGTTTAGAATGACTGTTAGTTGCAGCAGATTGACAATTAATAGAATTCCCTAATTTATCAGTAAAACGAAAGTTCTTTATTTCTTTGTTAATTGTCAAATACTATATTTTAATTAATAAAACTGGAGAAGTAAATGATACTGTTCCTTGTGACTCTCTCTGATATTTGCATTGTAGATTATTAGTTAGTGTTCCATGGGTTGTGGATGGATGGATAATGGAATTGTAGAACAATTTGCTTAAAATACAAAAAGATTCAATTTGTGCAAAGTTAAAAGTACAAAAATGTAAAACTGCTTTTCTAGATTTCTTTTAGACTTTAAAAATATCAGTTAATTTTGAAGCATAAAATAAAAATAGCTCTAGAAAATGTGAAATTACAGTTGTATTTGTTAACTCACATAAATTAGCAACTACATCTATGTAAGCTTGCAGAATTTTAGCTAGATTGCTGCAAATAAAATGTATTCAGACTCCAGGACTTAATAACAATGTTATACATAGTGAAAATATCTTAGTAGCATGTAAAAAGCATTATGAAAATATGTACTAAGAAGAAGAAAAGGAAATGTAGATGAAATATTTTCTATTTTTGAAATTAAGAGCATACCTAAATTATCGATATACAATTTTAAAAATGTATCAAAACATAATTTAGAAATAAAATAACTAATTAAAAAAATAAAGGTCCATGAATAGATAGAATAATTGCTAAGATTTACAAAACATTAGCAAAAATAGTATTTATGTAAAAGTCTTATTAATGTGCAAGATTAGAATATCCTTCCTTTTTGGAAATAAACCTTGACCATTCATTTATTGAACTGGGTTAAATATCCAACCTTATGTGCATGTTACAGGCCAATGTTGTTGTTAAATATATTTTGTAAAATGGTTATGCCAACACAGTCCAATACATTACAACTAATACTTCAGCTATAGTAGTTAAAAGCTAAACACCATGTATTATTAAAAGACAAACATAATACATCAGAAAATAATATTGGTCATGCAAATGGTAATAATTGATAATTGGCAGTAGTTGGCTTAGCTAGCAAAATGGTTTTGATTCCTTAAATTGGAAATACTTATTAAGGGCTTTGGAGGTATATGATTTTCCAGAGCCTTATATCAAACTTGTTAGAGCAATATACAACAATTATTAGTGTTGTACTAAAAAGGAGTACATGCTTTATAATAACCAGAACAAAAGCATTAAACAAGGTTGTCCACTCTTGTCTGTTGTATTTGTTTTAGAAATGGAACCTTTAGGAGACTGTTAGACAAAATGAAAATCTTGAAGGTTTTAAAGTGGAAAGCGATTAGCATTTTAACATTTTACTGTTTGCAGATAACTCATTAACATTATCTAACATTAACTCTTCCACTGAATATGTCCTCTTTGAATGGATTCTAAACTAAAATTAGAGTACAATAAGGAAAACATTAATAAATCAAGAAGCAGATCCATCAATATTAGAAATAAATTGGGGTTTAAAGGTATTAAAATACTTAAGAATTATATTTTCTAAAATGTAGAATGTATTTCCCAAGTTGATTACTAAACTGTAGTCAAACGTTTGAAAGATAAAATCTTGATCTGGAATTACTTATTTCTTTTGAAGACAGATTGTGCATAATCAAAATGCTACTATTGCCAAAGCATAGGTATTGCTCTAAATACATCATCATGCCAATATTAAAGACTTAAATAAGGTGTATGCACTTTTGCTTTGATACCCAAATAAACTTGAATTGTTTTCAAACATCATACTAGAATAGAACCTGAGAAAATGGAAGGTAAGATCTCCCAGAAATTGAATCTTGTGCTATATCATTTTTGCTCAAAGTGATAATTCACTGGTTAGATATAACTTGCTCTGCACAATAGAAATAATTATATAAAATCTGATTCAAAGATAGAATATTTAAAATAAATAAATTTATAAATATCATAGGTAATAACATTTTGTAGATATTAAATAATTTGCCCATGTGTGTATGTTCATGTTTCTAGGAATGTTAACTTAAATAAGCACTATCTTGAAGTTCTTTAAAATTGTGTATAAAAATACTCTACAGCAGTAAAAATAGAGTTTTTCTACATTTCATTCTCTTATTACATCAAGATGCATAGAGGGTTGTGATATAGCAATTAAAATTAATCATGTTGGTTTGATACCGTAAAAAGAGCAACAATTCTATCAGTATTGTTTATAATGATGGAATATGTTATGAAGACAAGGTAAATGTTTAAAGTATTAGACAGTTTATGTTCCCAAAGATCTACTGCTGAAATAAAATATCCAACATAGTTGAACTTCATAAAATCTGTATTATTGAATGAAACAAATAATTTACCTAATCTCAATTACAGAAAATCATACTATTATACAGATCATTTTCAATCATTTAGTCAAGCATTGAGAACAGACAAGCTTCAACCAAATCAAATGAACTATCCAAACTTTACTGATGTACTTAAGAAAAACATTAGTTGAGCTAAAAAGGCAGCTTTATTTTGGAACATATTTGCATGGAAATGTGTATTTAGAGTTTTTCTCTCCACAAAAAATAGGGAAGATATACAAGGACAATAACTCTTGTTGGACATGCAATTTAGATGTCAGGTGTGTTTGGCAACATGCAACCATATTTATGAACCTGGTGTAAACTTTATTTATTTTTATTTAACATTTGTTTACCGGGAAAGTCTCTGGTTTGATCCTCGGCTGGGGTGCCTTCTGTGCGGAGTCTGCATGTCCTCCCTGTGGTCACATGGGTTTCCTCCAGGTGCTCCGGTTTCCTCCCACATCCCAAAGACATGCTGCAGGTGGATTGGACACTCTAAATTGGCCCTAGGTGTGAGTGTGTGCATGTGTGTGCCTTCTGTGGAAGGTTGGGCACTGGGCTGGCAACTCAACACCGTAAAACTCTACTGCCAATCATGAGTGGACAAGGTGATCCACTGTGGCAACCCCTAACCGGGAAAAGCTGAAAGAAGAAGAAGATTTGTTTACCGGGAAAGGCTGACTTGGAATGAAGCCAGTTATCAGCGGAGGCTCGGGGAGAAGCACTCCAGATGTGCATGTCTTTGTAATGTGGGAGAAAACCGGAGCACCCAGAGGAAACCCACACGAACGCAGGAAGGACATGCAGACTGCACACAGAAGGCACTCCAGCCGAGAATCGAACTAAAGAACCTCATGCTGTGAAGTGGCAATGCTACCGCTGCACCACTGCACCATCCAAACTTGCATAGGGTTTTGTATGCCATTGAATGATAGACAAAATATTTTGAGATTCATGAAAGTATTTGCAGACTGGAACAAGAGCCTCTTTTTGGTCTTGCTCCATTGTGCAAGTATAGTGCCCAAACTGCAGTCATATGTGCACATGAAGCCATTGGACATTTGTATGGAATTCATAAAGCATACAACACCACTGTATGTGCTGGTTCCCATAGTGTAAACTGCAGGAGTCCTGAGGTGTTCAAGCAGATGCTGTAGTTATTACTGCCATAGTGATTCTCCTTCATTTATAGTATATTACTCCGCAGTCAGTGATGAGTAACATTTTACTTCTCTCAAAATGTTGACTATCCCCATTTTATCTGTTCAATGACAGAAAAATTCCTACCAATAACTGAATGCACTGCAGCACAGGCAAAGCTGTTATCACACACTACCCTGAGGATGGCAGCTCACACAACACCAAACTGCCTCATTACCATATTATGGTAAAGGTCCAAGTGTGGCTGACATGCATAATGACTGTGACTTTTTTGTGAATCACTAGCATTCATGCCAGTGGTGCACAACACTAGTGCGAGCGGCAGTTGTGGGCTGTACTGCCATGCCTTATCAAGTAGCTGGAAAGGCATGCTGCATTACTATCCAACATCGTTGAAATTTATAAAATCTCTCTTATTGAATGAAACAGCTAATTTACCTAATCTCAATTTTTACAAAATTATACTATGTTACAGATCATTTTCAATCAGTTGTGCATAATACTGTTAAATTACACACCACTGTCTGTCATTCCTTAGTACAGGAATGCCCAGAATGCGTTAGCATACCAGGGACTCCTGTGTGCCATTCAGAAACACTGGAATGTCCATCTGCACCATTGTGAACTACAGAGATTCGTGTCTATGAATCGGCGCAATCCCCAGCAGCTTGGCGAACATAGGCCACAAGTTGAATTTCTGCATTTAGCCACATTTTTATGACTAATCTGAAAAGAATTTTAGACAGATTTTCAATCACTTGGCCAGTCATTGTGCTGGACAAGTTTCCATTAACAAAACAATTAGTCCTATTCAATGATCCCACTCCTTTATGTATTAATAAATACCAGTAACACTTTTTTGGTGCTTCTTGGCTGCTGCACACAGGGTAGTAACTAAAACCAAAAAAAATATCATAACTTCTTTTTTTAAAAATTAAAATAACACTATTATGGTAAGAGCTAATGGGACATCTACTAATTACAAATATTGGCCTAAAATTATCTTTATTACTGGAAAATATAAGTTTTCTTCCTTGTAATAAGTATTCAATTTCTTTAGAATATGTTGGGCTACATCGCAATAAGAACTTAGAGTATATAATTCTTAGAGTGATTTGACTCACTTTTTATATACTGTGGATAGGTTAGTTATATCTAGTTAAAGGTTTATACATTTTCATTGGTCTTATTATAACTGACTCAATAATATTCAGGAAAATGTTTAAATTTCTCTTTGAATTCAGATGTCACCCAGACATATGATTAATATACTGTAATATTTTAAAAGACCAGCACTGGTATAATTTTTAATAGAATCTAGAAAAGAAGCTGCTGTTATAAAATGAATAATTAGTAAAGCATATAAAATATTGCATGATAATTATAAGAATCAATCAGAGGAGCTTAGAAAGGATTGGGAAGAGAGATTGGATAAGCAATTCACAAAGAGACAATCTCCCAAATATGCAACAAAGTCTAGAAGATGTAGGATCTTTGCCTGGAAGTGTTTACATAGGTATTTCTATACACCAAGTAGACTCCAAAGAATTTTTCCTCAGGTGGATAGCCAATGTTGGAGGTGTGATGGGCAAGAAAGAGGTAGCTGGGAACGTATTTTTTGGGAGTGTAATGAGCTGGCAGACTTTAGGGATTCCCTGCAGACTGCTCTGTAGGAGAGTTGGGCTAAGCAGATTGGACTAACTGAGGAGATGATTTTTTTGAGTTATGCTACAGAATCGGAATCGCCTAGACAAAGTAAAGCCTTGCTGAGTCTTATTATGGTGGGTGCCAAAAAAGCAATTACTATAAAATGGAAATCAAAGTCTAGACCGACTTTACTAGAAGTAGTGGATATAGTAACAGAGATAAAACAACTAGGATTAGGATCTTTAGAAAAGGGAAGGAGCAGACTACATAGGAAAAATGGGAATTATGGGAACAATATATGCAGAAAAGGAATGAGGTTTAAGAGGCAGGATTTGAATGAGCGATATAATACTTAATTGACAATGACTGGATGGTTTATAAGTGATGTATAATGTTTTCAACTGCAGCTGTTTCAATGATGTCTGTAATGTAAACTGTTTGCAACTAAAGTGGTATCATTTTGTATGTTTTTCATTTATATACATGTAAGAGTACCTTTGTCATATGTGAAAATTTAATAAAGATGTTTGGAGAAAAAAAATATATACTTAATATTATTTGTATTATATGTGTTTGTTTTAAATTAAATTTGTAAAAAAATAAAATAAAAAAAAATCATCCAGAAAGCTTTTACCAATACTTAAATGTAAATTACTTGTGAAAACTGATGGATGCAGGGTGAACATATCAACAAATAAATACTTGTAAAACACTTTTGCAAACAGATAATTATGCAAATAAATAAAAATCATATAAATAGTGCTTAATATATCTGTTTATAACCTACTCGAAACTTAATAAGTCCCAGCAGGATTGTCACATTACACAAAATGTGCCATTTGTATTTGTTGAAACAACTTTTTCTTATAACTTCATAATGTGGTCTGACTTATCAAAAAGAACCCTGTATCAGCCAAAACTTGTACCAATGTTGCAGTTTCTGCTTAACATAGCAAATCTCCTACTTCCCCTGGGGAGCCACCAGAGATCAGACCCATGCTAACTCCTCTAACAAGACCTGCCAGCTGCAACACCTGTATGTTTTTCCCCAACTCCTTACAGCTGCTGCAAGTTTCCACATTTCTGTGCAGAAGCCTACAATCTGTGATAAACTGGCTTCTACTAGACACATTTTAAAAAGATAAATCATGTTTTGACCCACACTAGAAGTCTTCTTCTTCTTCTGCTTTTTGATCACCTTATCCGCACATTGAATGGCAGTGGAGTTTTACGGTGTCGAGTTGCCAGCCCGCCTAACCTTCCACAGAAGGCACACTCACACGCACACCTAGGGCCAATTTAGAGTGTCCAATCCACCTGCAGCATGTCTTTGAGATGTGGGAGGAGTAATGTAGTAAAAAGAAGCTCTTGCAAGCTTTCAAATTTCACTGCAGAAACCTGCAACCAATGATAAAATTAGTTTCTCCTAGGGGACTTTAAAAAGATAAAGGATGTTTGATCCACTCTAGAAGTGATTTATTACACAGTACTAGCAGTGTTTGGTGTTGCCATTTTCTATAAATATATTTTTCTTACAATTTTTTCTTCTCCACTTATTGAAACCTGAACAGTCAGAAGTTTTTTTTTTTGTGAAAGCCCTACCATTCCCACATGATTACCTGAAGCAACCCAAGGGGTGGGAAGGCAATGAAGAAGTAGGTGTGTGTGGACTTTGATACCCACTCCCACAAGTGACATTGTATTCAGTTGCAAACATTATACAATGCAAACCATGCTGACACAACTGTAGCTGCAAACACTCTACATCACTTATAATATATCCAGTCATTGTAAGTCAAACATTACATAGCGCTTTCAAATACTACCTTTTATTTATTTACATTTGTTGACCGGGAGTGTCCGATTGGACGTAGGTCCATTTTCAGCAGAGGCCCAGGGAGAAAAGCCCCACAGTTAAAATATACAGACAGTAGTTAACATTGGATTTACATAGCGATTAACAATTTGATTAACATAGCAATTAATTATAAACATAGTTACAGATGAAGAACATAGTACATCAGTAGACAACTAGAATCTTTATCTGCGAAGTACATAACAGACATTAGCAATTGTTACAATAAGAAGTTCCTGCTATATAATAAGTAGTAGGCTTATGAGCATCCGAGCTTGCTATAATCAAGGTAGTTAGTGGGGTGGAAAGAAAGGTAGTGGTTGGATGGGGTGGGTGATATTAGAGTGGGAGTTGCAAGGGCATAGCCAGCATGTTTTTAGGTGTGCTTTTAGTAAAGTTTTGAAGTGGGTGCATGATGGTACAGAGGTAATTGTGGGTGGGAGGGAGTTCCATAATTTGACTATGGAGCAAGAGAATAGTGCTTCACCAGCAGAGTTATTGGCTTTAGTGATCTGCAAGTGATTTTTGTTGCTGGATCTTAGTGGTCTGGTGGTACGATAGGGTTGGAGTAGATTCTGGAGAGATGGGACATTTAGTGGATGGTTTACTAGTTTGTGGGTGAGCGAGAGTTGATACCATTGAAGGAGGTGAGGGAGTTCAAGCCAGCCCAGTTCAGCAAGTGAGAGAGAGTGGTGACTATGGTAGGATGCCCCTGTGGCGAGTTTGGCGATTTTGTTATAGCAGGTCTCTAGCTTGTTTAGATCGCATTGCCTTAGGTTGGTATAAATTGGAGAGGCATAAAGTAGGGTGGAGATAAGGTGGGAATTTGCTACTGAAATCTTTGCTGCTTTGGTAAGAAGTTGCTTATTTCTGTATAATGCTCCAAGTTTTTTTGTGGACTTTTTTATGGTCATGGATATGTGTATGTCAAATTTTAGTTTATTGTCTATTTCCACTCCTAGCAATTTGGTGTGTTCTGTTGGGTGTATAGTGGTGTTGTCTTTTGCTGTGGTGTTAAAGTGGGAGTTGTTTTGAGTATGTTTGGTGGGTTGGAAGATGAGTAGTTTAGTTTTGTTTGAGTTTAGTATTAATTGGGCATCAGATAACCAAGTTTCAACAGAGGAAAAGGCTTCCTGTGTGACTTTTTGCAGTTTGAGTAGGGACTGGGCTGAGCAGATGATGGCTGAGTCATCTGCATATTGTATGAGTGTGCCACGTTTGGTGGCAGAGGCTAGATTATTGGTGAAAATAGAGAAGAGGAGGGGTCCAAGGATGGATCCTTGGGGAACCCCTATAGAGACAGGTAGTTGGGGAGATGCATCTTTCTGCCATACAACGGATTGTTGGCGGTCAGACAGGTAACTCTGAAACCAGTTGGTGACATTGAGAGAAGGATAGGTTATTGAGGACAGAGATGAGTTGTTTGTGTTGGGACCATGTCATATCTTGAGATAGGTCTAGGAAAGTAGCAGAGGAGAGAGAGCCATTGTTTTTATGCTGAAGGATAGTGTTAGTAAAGGAGAGTAAGGCAGTGGTGGTGCTATGGTTTGGTCGGAAACCATGCTGAGTATTGGAAAGGAGGTTGTTCGTAAGGAGGTAGTCTGAAACCTGAGGGTGAATGCATCTCCCTAGTATTTTGGAGAGTGGAGAGAGAATAGCTATGGGGGTGCTAATTGGTTAGTTCTGTGGAGAGGCCACCTTTGTGGAGGGGAATTATATGTGATACTTTCCATAGTGTGGAACGTAACTTTCTGACAGAGATCGGTTAATCAAGATGGATACTGGGTAGTCCAGAGCATCAGCTGCAATTTGTAGGTATTCACTTGGGAGGTTGTCTGCTGCTAATTTGGTGGGCTTAAGTTTAGTTAAGAGTTTTTTTATGTTGTAGGTAGGTACAGGAGAAAAAGAGAAGGCAGTGGGGAGATTACTAGTTGAAGGTGTGGGTTGGAGGGGAGGGGGGTCCTATTGTTTAGCTAGTGATAGTATGGTTTGTGTGAAGTGTGTGTTGAATGAGGTAGCAATATTTTCGGAGAAGTGAGGGATGTTAGGAGGAGGGGTACTGACTTTACTTGGGTGGATGATGGAGTTTATGGAGGACCACAGTTGTTTCGGGGTGTGTTGGGAGGAGTCTAGGGTGGACTGGTAGTACTGGAATTTGTCCTGTTTTATTAGCTTTTTGACTCTATTGCGTAGTTCTAGGAATTTTTGTCTAGTTGAGGGGGTTTTGGTTTTGCGCCAGTGCTCCCAGGCTTTATCCCTGTTTTTCATTTCTGACTTAGTGGTTTTCTGTAGCCATGGGGAGGGTTGTGCTTTGGTTCTGGAAAGTCTTATGGAGGCGTAGTAATTAAGGATGCTCAGGAAGGTAGTATTAAAAAAATTCAACTGTGTCATCAAGACTGAGGTCCTTTAGAGGATGCCAGTTACATTGTTTGAGGGATGAAATGAATGTGAGTGGGTTAAAGTTTAGTTTTTTACATATTTGATGGTAGATGACAGGTTTAGCTTGGTATAGGTATTTTTTGAGTAGGAATGTTGGGGAGTGATCACTGAGGCTACCGATAAGCAGCCTGTTATATATGACTGGGGGCTCTTACTGACTTGTATCCATTCCAGGGTAGTGTGCTTGCTGGAGTTTTTATTTATTCTGGTTGGCAACTGGACTAGTCAGGTGAAGCCATGAAGGTTTATATGATGGGTTGGATGGTTGCCAGAACAGGATTGCCAGTCAATATTGAAATCACCTAAAATTATAGTTTCTTGGGGGAGATGGTGGGTAGACCAGCTGAGGAGGTTTTGTAGTGGAGGGATGTTTTGCCAGATGGGAAGTAGCATCCAATTATGTTGATGGTTTTGTTTGGTTTATTTTGAGGTTGGTATATATTATTTCTTCATTGCCTATTTGTGGAGCTGATGATTTTAAGATCTGGATGTTTAGATGCTGTTTAAATATTATAGCTACACCGCCTCCTTTCTTGTTTAGCCAGTCTACTCTTAGTATGCCGCAACCGGTAGGGAGGATTTGCTCACTGGTAATGTGATGTTTTAGCCAGGTTTCTGTCAGGATGACTATATCTGGGGAGTACAAGTCTGTGGTGGCATGGAGTTCATGGACTTTGTTGGATATACATCTAATATTTAGGCTTAGTAGAAGGAAGTCACTTGGCTTTTTATTGGCTGTGATATGGGAGAAGTTATGGTTTCTAGTCTGATTATGAGGATTGGGGTTGGAGATGGTAGGTCCAGGGTTGGGGTGGATGTCTCCACTTAGGGCTAGTTTTGATATGCATGAGGTTATTAGTTTTCTCAGTTTTTGAATGTGTTTGTTTATTAGGGAAACTTTATGATTGTGCTATGTGGGTAATAGGTATGGCAGGAGGGTTACTATGTTAAATTGTAGGGATGCTTTATGTTTGAGTAATATAGTTGGTAGAATATGCGAGGGTGCATAGGGATGGTTCCTGAGTTGGTGGGAGGGGAGCTGAGTGAGGGTGAGACATGAGTGGTGGTGTGAGTAGTAGTACAGTGGTAGTGGTTGAGTGGGGGAATGATGGAGTTTTGGTAGGATGTGAGATATGCAAGGAGAGTGCATAGGCAAGGTATGTTTGTACATGTTAGCTGAGGAGGAGTGATAGTAGTGGGAAGATGGAGGAGGTAGTGTTGGGTTTAGTGCTGTGGTTGGCTATTGGAAAGATGGGAGGGGTTTGTGAGTGTAATAAAGGTAGGACCACTGGGGGTGGGAGGGAATAGGGGGCAGGGTGGGGAGCGAAGCAGGTAGAGACCCTGTTAGTTGCTCTTATGAGGGGGCTGGAAACAATCAGGTAACAGAGTAAACTGATAAATGAACATATGATAGTGAATGTGGAGACTCAGGTAGGTACCCTGTATTTCCACAAACTATCAGTTAGCTGTGCCCCAGTTCAGGCAGTTTTAATAAGTTCTATGGCAGAGCCAAACATGAGGTGCTCAAAGGGTGGTTGCAGTTTTAAAAATGGTGCCTGCCACAGGTAATATTTATTAACTTTGGGATTGGCTTAAGGTAATAAACATGGAAGGGAAGGGGGAGAACAAGGGTGTGAGCAGGCAGTTCTTTTGTAGTGCTGGTAATGAGCCAAAGCAAAGACAAGTTTGCATTTAAGAAACAATCAGAATTGACCAAGGACTGCTCTGAAACTGTAAGTCATTTCTTAACCATTTCTCAGGTGCAAAAACAGGATAACCTTGTATCAGTAGGCTACTGTGGTCTCAGTTTAAATTAACAAACACACAGTATTTATCAGTTATGGATACTATTCGCTAACAGAAGGGATAAGAGAGAAAATGGAAGATGAGTGTGTGGGGAGGGGGCTGCTTACAAGCCAAAGCAGAGTGCTCTCCAGGGGAA
The DNA here is from genome assembly GCF_019279795.1 of Protopterus annectens. Lineage (NCBI taxonomy): Eukaryota > Metazoa > Chordata > Ceratodontiformes > Protopteridae > Protopterus > Protopterus annectens. The sequence continues at coordinate 1,809,577,396 of NC_056737.1, read as the reverse complement.
ATTGAATATTGGCTCAAACAGGTAGACACATACTCAAAGTTAACTTTAGCTGTTTGCAGACAGTTCAAACCCGGACTGCACTTTTCTTATAAGAATGTTAAAGGTGGTACTGCAGTTGAATACTTAAGAGTGGTGTTAGGTTGGAGAGACACTGAGCTCCTCATGGGGCCTGTAGCATAGTGGATTGGAGTTTCTTCTTTTAAACCTCATTCCTCCTCTGCCTGTATTGATCCCACAACTCCCATTTTTTCATATATAATTTGCTCCTACCATTTTCTACAGATCCCAGTTCCAGTTGTATTATCTCTGTTACTATCTTTGCTACTTCTAGTAAACTTGATTTAGACTTTGGTTTCCATTTTCTAGTAATTGTTTTTGTTTTGGTAGTCATCATAATTAGACTCAGCAAGCCCTTACTGTGTCTAAGCAATTTCAATTCTGCATCATAGCTCAAAAAATTTCCTTAGTTACAGCAATTTGCTCACTCAATATCTCTGACAGAGGAGTCTGCAGGGAATCTTTAAAGTCTGCCAACTCATTACACTCCCAGAAAACATGTTCCCGGTTACCTCTTTCTTCTCCATCACACATCCAACATTTGGTGTCTACTTGAGGAAATTTTTAAATACTTCCAAGCAAAGATCTTAAATCTTCTAGACTGTGTTGCATATTTGGGAGTCGTACATATATTCCCCCATTGTTTCTTTGTGAATTGCTTATCCAGTCTCTCTTCCCAATCCTTTCTAACCTCCTCTGATTGAGTCCTATAGTTATCATGCAATATTTTATATGCTCTACTAATTATTCCTTTCTTAATGGCAACTTCTGTTCTAGATTCTACTAAACTCTACCAATGCTGGTCTTTTGTTTAGGACCTCCTCCCCCATTTCTTTCTGTTTGCCTATAATGTGCTATCAATCCTTGATAAGGAAGGCAATCTCTAACTTGCAGTCCAAATAAGTTCTTGGTATCTTCCCATTCTATTACCTTTCCTTCTCTAGTTATTTGCTCCCAATACCTTGGTTCCTTTGCCAGTTTTATCCAATAAATTCCAGCTCCCTCTTGCCTATTGTCTGTATCCCTAATTGCAGCCAACCCTACCAACAGAATCTCCTTTCTCCATTCCCATGTTGGCTTAGTTCTTAGACTACTTTCTGATACTTTATGAATATAATATTCTGTATGATTATTGTTTTTCCTCCTTAAAAGCCTGCATCCAAAATCCCAGTATCTCCTTGAGCTTCGCCCCTGTTTCATCATCATCTTGTTCCACTTTAAATTATAGTTTTCAACTTGTGCTTGTATACAGGATCCTTAACTGTATTGCTCTGAAATACCCCTTCAAATCAGGTAATCCCAATCTGCCTTGCTCTATTGGAAGAATAAGCTTATCCCACCTGACTTTTGCCATCTTCCCCTCCCAGATAAAATCCTTCAGCTGTTTATTAATTGCTATCCACAACTTCTCCTCTGGTTCATAAAGATATTCCTGACCTCTATATAAGACTAAAGGGACTAAAACATTTTAACTGTTTGTATCTCATTGTCAGTATCCATATAACAGAGCTTATATTTTCTCAGTTTTTGTATTATGTTTTGTTTAGTCTCTTTCCACATATCCTTAGCTGTGACAATGGAATCATTTTAATCATTACTCCTAATTATTTAATTTTATCATGTCCCCATTAATATGGATATTGGTGAACCAATTTGTGTGTTGGTACATAATTTACCGCTGTTGTCTTTGTCTTAACATAATTTTGCATCATGAAAATATTTGAAACTGTCTCAATATGTTATACAACACTGTAATGGCCCTTTCTGGTTTTGTCAGATATAAAATATAATCTGGCAATAGAAACAGCTTTTCTTGACCACCATACCAATTATATTCTTGAATTTTTTAGTCCCTTATTTTCTTTGCCAATGGTTGTAAATATATTGCAAATAAATGGGAGAAAGGTAACCCCTGCCTGGTTCCTCTGCTCAAGCAGAAATTATTCGAGAGGACCCCACCCACTTTCATTTTGTCTCTGATCCCTCGTGTATTTATTTATTATTTATTTGCAGTTTGTTAACCAGGCAAGTCCACTGGGCCATAATGAGCCCGTTTTCAGTGGAGGCCTGGGAAGAAAAGCTCCATAGTAAAATAGAAATAGCATAGTACAGAGACAGTAGTATAGTAATACAACTGAGAGTATTGGGTATTAACACATTGTAAAGTAGCATTATAGCTGGCAAATTACTAAACAAGATTTATAGATAAGCATACAGCTTTCCTATATATACCTACTTACACACACACATACAAATATATAATTAATAGGCTAGTAAAGGATATAGTTAAAAGGTTTTATAGGGAGGTTAGTATAGGATTATGACCAAGGACAGTTCCAGGTAGTGAAGAGGTACGAGTAAAGAGAGGATTTAAAATTGATGGGGTTAAGAGTTGATCTGAGAGATAATGGGACAGCATTCCATTTTTTGGCAAGGGAGAAAGAGAAGATAAGTTGTCCAAGAGGTCATTTAGGCTTGCGAACTTGGAGTAAATTTGTGTTCTCTGATCAAAGGGGCCTATTAGGGAGGTAGGGGGTGAAGATGGAATTAAGGGATGGACAATCAGAGGGTTTGAAGATGAGTTTGTGAACAGTCGTAAGCTGTAAGTAGTTGAGGTAATTTGGTAGTTCCAGCCAATTTAGAGTTCGAAGTGCCTTGCAGTGGCAGGAGGAGTATTTGGAATTTGTTGCAAATTTGGCTATTTTGTTATAGCAGGCTTCCATCTTGAATTTTAGGGAGGCTTGGAGACTAATAAGTATGGGGGAGCCATACATGAGAGAGGGGAGAAGGTATGTGGATGATAGGGTTTTTCTTGTGGAGGGCATTAGGTTTTGATTGAGTCTATAAAGCAATCCTAATTTTTTATGGGTTTTTTTTTTTTTTGATATTTTGTTGTATGTGGATATCAAATTTTAGTTGTTAGTCAATGACTACTCCAAGAAGTTTAAAGTGTGGGACAATTTCTATCACTTTTTAGTTTGGCTGTAGAATCCATCTTTGTGGATTATTGTAGACTTAGATGGAGTGAAAATCATGATTTTAGTTTTGTTTGGATTCAGAGCTAAATGGTTATTGAACATGCAAGATTCTGTTGTGGAGAAAGCAGTTTGTGTTTTAAGTTGTAGTTCAGAAATAGAGTTGGCTGAGCAGACTATTGTAGCATCATCTGTATACTGAATTACATCAGCATGGGAGACAGAGGTGGAAGTTATTGATAAAAATATTGAATAGTAGGGGGCCAAGTATGGAGCCTTGAGGAACTCCAGTAGGGTTACTCAGGTAGGTTGAGAAGGAGTTTTTCCATTTCACGGCTTGTTGCCTGTCTGAAAGATAGCTTGCAAACCAGTTTATGGTAGAGAGGGAGAGATGGAAGTTTAGAGACTTGTGATAGTAGTAAGGGGTGGAAGACGGTATCGAAAGCTTTCGAGAGGTCCAGAATTATGGTTGCAACAGATTTCCCAGAGTCACGGGGTATGTTAATGGTGTCAAGGAATGATATAAGGGCAGTAGTAGTACTGTGACTGGGTCAAAAGCCATGCTGTGATTGGAGATAAGAGGTGGTTTTGGATTATGTGAAGCATGACCTGTGTTTGAATGCATTTTTCAAGTATCTTGGAGATTGGTGATAGGATGGCGATGTGGCAGGAGTTTGATATGTGATTGTTTTTGCCACCTTTGTGGAGAGGGAGAATGTAAGCTTTTTTCCACCGTTTGGGTACATAAGATTCTGCAATTGATCAGTTAATCAACTTTATAATTTTATCAGGGAACGCAAATGCTTCTATTGCTCTGCTCATAAAATCCCAGCTTACTCTGTCAAATGCTTTCTCTGCATCAGGACCCACCAGCAACAGTGATATTTTCTTACATTCTGTTTTCCTCTGGATCATCAGTGTTCTGTTAATGTTGTCAAATGTTTGCCTCCCCCTCCACAAAACAATAAGGGCCAGATTCAATAAAGCCTACACTAAGTGTACACTGTTTTGAGTGAATAGACAATACAGACATAACACACACCTTCTTCTTCCTAATTTTAGATGTTATGTTGTTCTATCTCGCCTTCATTCTTAAAATGATTCTCCACTCTGACTCTGCTGAATGCATAACTGAAAGTCTCAAACCTGGCTCGTGGCAAGTAGATATCCCACAAAGCAGTGGTATAATTCCCCAGATCTCATTTGTCGCTTTACGAGGTTGGATGCGCTCATTTTGGCCGTGGCTAAGTTGTGACAAATTTTCTTTTATATTCCCTCTATACTGTTCTATTTGATAATAGATAGCTTAGTATTCAATTATATTTAAATTGTTGTGCCTTTTATTGCATTACAGTTAAATAGTTACAGTTTTATCCCCTTTGGCACGGCTTTTGGCCATCACCTTGTATGCCTAACTGTATCCCTTGTAGTGGTTGTTTCTGTCTGTCTAGCTTATTAGTAGCTCGTTTAAGTTAGAGAGCTCTTCACCCATTTAAGTTAGAGAGTTTGTAGTTAGTTTGTTGTCTTGTCTGGAAAATAGGGCCGTTTGAGTTAGAGGCCCCATTTTTCTCCCTGGTTGTCTTTCTCCTTCATGTTTCCCGTAGTTACTATTCAGTGTAGCTTTAATAGTTCTATAATTCAATAGTTTAAACTTTGTTGTTGTTTTTGTGGTTTTATCTTAATTATGTCCAAAGACCCAAAAGAGAGGGAACATAAGCCTTCGGGTTTTAAAAAATGCCAGAAGTGCTCACAAAAAATGTCCGTCACAGATGGACATGTTATATGTGTTTATTGTCTTGCTGCAATTCATCTACAAGAAAATTGTACTTTTTGTCATTCTTTCAGTGTAAGGGTACTAAGAAAGGAGAAACAAATTGATCCTTAAAGGGCTCTTAAAGCCAACATTTTTGAGGAAGCTATCCGTAGTTCTTCCTCCTCTTCTTCTTCTTCTCCTTCTTCCAAAAAAAGAAAAATCCCAGAAGAGACATTCACCTGCAACATCGGCTTAGTCGGAGCCACCAGTCAAGCTACCCAAAATTCTAAGGCCACCACCTCCTCGGTTCCGCAGTCCTCAGAGGTCATACTAATTGACAAGCCTGGTACTTCGGCTCCAAAGTCCTCGGAGCTGCAAGATACCTCTTCTTGGAGCCAGTCCATGGATATTTCACTGTTTTCTCTGACACTGAGATCTCCAATTCTGCACAGGTCTCGCTCTCCATTCCTATCTTCCTAGTCCGCCAGGAGCTTATCGTGGAACTGGTGGTGCAGACTCTTGAAGTCACCGGCGCTAACTAAATTATTCTCGGTTCCCACCCATTTGGTCTCTGAGCCTACTGTACCTGTTGTACCCACTGTTGTTCCTCCTAGCCAAGTTGGAACTTCAGAGCCAGAGTGCTTGGTACTGCTTACTGTGAATCCGTCTATTCCCAGACCCCCTTTGGCGTTCATGGAGCAGACTTCTACTCCGACTCTCTCGGTGCCATCTGGAGAGTCTGGGAGACTGGGTTCCCCAGTCAGTCCCAGGGGGGATTCTCAGCCCTGATCTTTGGTGCTGAGCCTACCCCTCGGAGCATTGGCTCAGGTTAGCTCGGCTCCTACATCAGCCTCTGGTCCGATTTCACTGGTTCTGGTGCCTTCCTCTGTCTCCTCGGAGCAAAGGGAGTCTTTGGAGCCAGCGGGATCTGCCTTTGAGCTGATGAGGAGTGTGTTGTCTACCCATTCAGTGACACAGAAGGATACTAACACTCTTCCCCCCAAGGCACCGGCTACTGTTTTGGCACGACCCATTCCACAGGACAGCAGAGATCCAGAGCCTCAGGATCCCCCAATGGGTGAACCCCTCTCCTCCAAGGCCTCCCCAGAATATCCTTCTGAGGAGCCACCTCAGAAGAGAACTTGCAAGAGGAAGCACGTAAACTCCCCAGATGAGTCCAACACTTCAGACACTGACCTCGATGAGTCGGAGGTGTCCCCATGGTTGTCCTCTGATGATATCTCATTTGCAGATATTCTAGAGATCCTGAAGCAGAGAGGCAGCTGGCAGACTACCACCCCTTCTGATGAGGAGTCAGTGTACCTGAAGGCTTCTGGATCTTAACCTTCAGCCTCCTGGGTGTCTCCACCTTTCGATGAGCTAATAGACCTGGTCAGATGAAAGGCATGGGAGTCACCTGACACAATGGAACCAGTCCCACAGAGGCCAAACAAATTCTTGTCAGCTCCTTTGGGAAAGGACTTCCTCACTAAGGGGGTACCTGTAGATGCTATGGTGGTGGCAGCAGCCACCAAGAAGGAACTTTCAGAGACTTCCTCATCTATTTATCCTCCAAATAAAGACTCTCAAATGATGGACAGATACGGGAAGCATGTCTTTTCATCAGCGACATTTTCAATCTGATCACTGAACTACCTATCTAACTTTACAAGGCTGCAAAGAGATCTCCTGAAAGAGATAGGAGATGCTCTACAAGGTACATTAGCTGTGGGGATGAATGAGAAGGTCTCCTCCCAGCTGTCCACCTTAAATTCCATCGTCAACTCCTCCATGAGGCTGATATCGTATGCAGCAGATGGAGTGAGCAGGGCAGCGGGTTCTAGAGTTTCCCTTAGGAGACACTCCTGGATGAGCTTGTGCAATTTTCTGCAGCCCTTTAAGTCTACTTTTACTAATGCCCCTTTTGATGGTTCCTCACTCTTTGGACCCAAAGTAAAAGACACTCTAACCTGATGCGAGCAGGAAGGAAAAACTCTCTCTACCACTGGAGTATGTTTTTCCGTACCTTCAAGACCTTATCCTAAAGGCCAGAAGAGTGGGAAAATGTGGTTCAAAAGTTCCCAGAGAGTTTTCCAAGACAAACGGGGTGATTCCTTCCCCAGGGGCAGAGGGGGAGGCAATAACTGTAGACACCACCCCAGAGGCAGAGGGGGCCCGCAGAACCAGGGTGACCATGATTCCTTTCACAGATGCCCTTATCAGCACTCCTGAAAGGAGGCCCGACTGCTCTACTCTGGATGCAGTCAGGGGAAGTTTATCCATGTACCCAGAAGCCTGGCAAACTATCACAAGAGACAAATGGGTACTAAAAATAATATCCAGAGGATACTCCATTCCATTTTCCAATCCTGTTCCACAGACCAGAACAATCCCAGATGTTCCACCCAATCTAAGGGAGCAAACAACTATAGAGATTCAAAAGTTGCTGGACAAGAGTCATTCAAGAAGTCCCCGCAGACCAAATAGGATTCAGAAGTTACTCAAGATACTTTTTGGTGCCAAAAATAACAGGGGACTGGAGGCCCATATTAGACCTAAGTAAATTAAACAAATCTGTTAAGAAGTCAAAGTTCCGAATGGTGACACTGCAGTCTATACTTCCCTTTTTAGGGAAAGACAATTGGATGTGCTCAATAGACCTTCAAGATGCTTACTACCACATAAAAATGGACAGGAAATTGAGAAGATACCTACACTTCCGGCTGGGAGCCAATCATTACCAGTTCCAGTTCCGAGCTCTGCCCTTTTGTCTCACTACAGCCCTCAGAGTGTTCACCAAATCCAGGGCAGTAGTCATGGCTCACCTGAGGCATCGAGGATTCCGAGTGTTTCCCTATCTAGATGACTGGCTTCTATCTGCCACCACCAAGCATCTACTCCAACAAGCCAGGGATCTAACTTTGGACATTTGCAATCAGCTTGGTATTAGTCAACTTTCAAAAATCTGCCTTGTTGCCCTGTCAACATATTACATTTATAGGTGCAGATCTAGACACCACCTCTATGGTAACATGTCTTCCAATAGAAAGAGTTGTAGCACTGAGACAGCAGATACTTTATCTCCTTCCCAAGACCAAAGTGAAAGCAAAGATAATTCTAAGATTAGTAGGAACAATGGCTTCCACAATAACACTGGGCCCTCTTGCCAGAATGCACATGAGTATCCTTCAATGGCTGTTGTTCTCCCAATGGTCATTTCAAGAGCTTCCTATGTCTCGCCTGATCAGAATAATGGAATCATGCAAGAATGACTTAAGATGGTGGATACACTCCACTCATGTGACCATAGGGAGAACCTTTGTTCCACAGCAACCCATGGCTACAGTGACCACGGACGCTTCCCAGACAGGGTGGGGGGCATTATCTGGGAAGAACAGTCCAAGGTACATGGCAAGAACATGAGGTCCACTTGCATATAAATGTCCTAGAGATGAGAGCAGTGCTGTTTGCATTGCAAGCACTTCACGACTCTCTCCCTCTAGGGACAGTTGTGATACATTCGGACAATATGTCTGTGGTTTGGTACATAAACAAGCAGGGGAGAACCAGATCTTACCCCCTTTGTTGAAAGGCCCTAAGAGTTTGGCAATGGGCAGTTTCTTCCCAGCACTTTCTAATAGCAATGCACATTCTGGGGAAGTCCAATGTGATAGCAGACAAGCTGAGCAGGGCAATTTTTATGCCTCATGAGTGGTCTCTCAATCAGAATGTAGTGGAAATGATTTTCTGAACATGGGGTCTGCCTTTTTTTTCACTCCCATGAATGCCAAGTGCAGCAACTACTTTACCCTAATCCCCCCTCCGGGGGAGATGCAGAGAGATGCACTTGTGCATGATTGGCCCTCGGGGCTTTTGTATGCTTTTCCTCTGTTTCCTTTTATACCCAGAGTCATTCAGAAAGCGCAGTACTTGGGAAGTAGGATAATTCTCATTGCTCCTTACTGGCCTCGCCAAGTTTGGTTCCCCTTCTTTGGCCTCATCTTCAGGAGAAGCCTTGGACACTGGACCCAGTTCCAGACCTGCTGACACATGTCAGGGGCACTTCATCCTTCTCTCCACATCCTAAAATTGACAGCTTGGCTGCTCCACTTCCCAACTTAGTCAGGCTTCACAATTTCACTCCTACATTTAAACATTTATAAAGCTTCCACTAGAAAACTGCATTCTAGCAAATGGAAAAGGTTTTCTTTTTGGGCTCAAAAACAGGAACATTGATTCTTTTTCTGCACCCATCCATTCTATTTTGGAATTTTTGGCAGAACTCTTCCAGCAAGGTCCAGCTGCAGCAACCATCAGGGTTCAACTCATGGCAATATCAAATTTCCACATTGGTGATACTATCTCCAACTTAATGTCACACAGGTTGTGTAGAGCCTTCTTAAAAGGTGGCTCCTTATTCAGACCTCCCTTTAAGGAACCCCTTTCTCCTTGGGATTTAAATTTTGTTCTGTCTCACCTGACGTTACCACCTTTTGAGCCCTCATCATCTTCAGACCTCAAGTTTCTTTCCTGGAAGACCTTGTTTCTGGTGGCTATAATATTTGCTAGAAGAGTATCAGAGTTGCAAGCTGTTTCTATTAAACCACCATATTTGTTTTTTCATAAGGATAGGGTATCCTTGTGAACTAATCCATCTTTCTTACCCAAAGTCTCTCCACCAAATAACATAAATCAATATACAGAGCTTCCAGTGTTCTTTCCTAATGATAGCAACAAGGCAGAATACAAGTTCCATCAACTAGATGTGCAGAGACAACTCAGATTCTGTTTGCATAGGACCAAAGATTTTAGAAAATCTGACCAGTTATTCGTATCCTTCTCTGATGCAAAAAAAGGGTAGCTCAGTTTCTAAAACTACTCTTTCCAGTTGGCTCTCTAAGTGTATTACATTTATCTATACCACAAATCACAGAGATTTACCTTTCAAAGTGAAGGCTCATTCCGCTAGAGCAATGGCTACGTTGTTTGCCTTTCAAGCCAGAATTCCTATGGATAATATTTGTGCAGCAGCTACTTGGACTACTCCTCATACTTTTACCATGCATTACAAAGTGGATTTGGCCTCCAGGGACAGGGTCTCCTTTGTTTCCACGATGCTTAAAGGTGTACTCTCACCTTTACCAGGAAAAGGTGCTAGGGACGCTCTCCCATCATTGTAAGAATGAAGGCGGGATAGGACAACATAACATAAAGAAGTTAATGTACTCACCATAATGATCTGAAATAGTTATTGGATGCATATCAAGACCTCTAATTAAATGTACATGTTCCTGTGAAATGTAAATTCTGTATAGCCTTGCCCAGTTTTTGTATCTTGGAGAATAATATGTAAATTCACTCCAAACTCATAGTACTGAGTTCATCTTCCATGCCAAATATTTTTTTTTATAAATTTCTTTAAAATATGCCCTCCTTTGTTATATTTTCCCTTCTGCCCCACGACACATCTTCACTGTTGCAAATCAAATTCCAGTCCTTACCTATAAGTGATATTCCTTGCTGAAAGCTGATTATTTCTCCCAGAATTTTCTTAAGCTCCATCATAGCAGTTTACAGTGGAATATAAATACAACCCATTGTAATCCTTTGCCCTTGCCACTAGCCCCTTAGTACTACAAATCTACAATTGCCTTCCAGAATTTTCTTAAGCTCCATCATAGCAGTTTTCAGTGGAATATAAATACAACCCATTGTAGTCTTTCTCCCTTGCCACTAGCCCCTTAGTACTACAAATCTACCATTATTGTCTTTCTATCATCTTCTATCACTATTGGAGTGCCTTTTGCAATTAATATAAGTACTCCTCTCTTCCTTTGCCCCAGGTATTCCACTGAATAACCATCCTGAAAACATTTCTTTATTCAATTCACATGTCCAGTTCTTTCCAAGTGTGTCTCCTGTAACATAGCTATTTGCACTGCACATTTTAATATAGTTCACTACTCTTTCTTTTTTTGTATTTTATCTATGAGATCATTGACATTTAAAGACATTACAAAAAGGATCATTGTATTAAAAAGGTGTTATTCCCACAGTTTATGTATAGCAGCTTTTTTGTTAAATATCTAATTCAATCTTTTGTGTTATATACATGTACTGTTTGTCAGGTTAATCTTTTATACCGTTGTTTCTTTTCATCTCCATTTGAACCCATGTCACATCTTACAGAAATGTTTGTTTTAATGAAAACCCTCAAACAAAAATACAAACACAAACCCAATACCTCCTACAAAATATTAACGTAATAACAAACAAAACTATGTACATCTTCAAATATTGAAGTTTTACCCTACTAATAGGAACAAATATTCCAAAATGACAGCCATACAGACTTGAGATAAGCTAAAAGAAAGGTTATCCATTCTAAGATGCATGGTACAGCCTGTGCTTCTATTAAGTGTTTTATGGCTTTGTCTTATCTTTATAGCTCTGGCAGCTGGGAAAACACTTGAATGCTTTCAGAGAACATTTTCTGCAAGCCATTTCTCTTTATCAGATTGTCTGCTAAAGACACGAGAACCAGACACAAAACTGTTTATTAGATAAAAACTGTTTTATAATATTCAATGTTCTTTTTCATTTAGTTGCTTTCTCTTAAACCATGTAAGTAGATTAAGTTAATGGCCTTAACCAAGTCATTCCCCTATACAAAAATGACGAAAAATCATACAAATTTTTCTTTTATCATCCTCTTTAAGACAGATCTTTTTTTACCTTGCCGTGCTTATATTTCTTAAAACTGAACAAGGAGGAAGAGAGAAGGGAAAAAACAGGAGCACCTATTTACATTAGTATCCCCATTGTACTTAAAATTTTATTTTATAACATGCAAAGAAAATCATGCACTGTTAAAATAGTGCTATTGAGAAAAAAATAGTTTTACTTACAGTTAACTTTCTCCCTCCTCTTCCCCAATCCTGAGTATTTTTCTGAACATAAATGAGATGAAGTAGAGCATATGAATTAGAGCCCCCTTCAAGTATAATATCCAAAAAAGTTCAATATTTCCAGATTTTCATGTTCTGTCATAGGTTCATAGGTGTGCACTAGGCCAATGGCCCTGGAGCCTTTGTAAGCCTAGTCCATAGACGTGCCCTGGCATCATGCCACTGTTAGTTCCCGGTGCCTCTATCAAGTAGAGCCACTGGAGTGATCCCCGGGGTGAACTTTCTATTTTCCATCCACTCATCAAGATTTCTCCTGAAAAGGGCCAGTGAGATGCTCTGCTTGACATGTATGGGAAGTGTGTTCCAGAACACGGGCAGTCTCTGGGATATGAACCTGTTCCTCCAGCATGTTCTGTTGATTGTGGTAATGAGGTGAAGTCCCTGGAGCTTGTGGTGTGGTGGGATTGGGATTTCTTTAGCTGTAACATTTCTAACAGGGCTGGGTCAGACATGGCTTTGTAAATCAAGCAGAGATCATCTCTTAATAAATGATATGAGACAGAGAAAAACTGGAGATTTTTGAGTCTGTCCATGTAGGGGATGTGTTTAAGGTCTAGGATCCTCTTCATGAGGTACTTTTGTGGCCTCTCCAGCTGTTACAGGTGTTTAGTGAGGTACATGCCAAATGGGGAATTATACTCTATGACTGGTCTAATGAGAGAAGAGTAGAGAGAGAGAGATGATGACCTCTTTCTTCCTGGATGCAAAACCCTTGGTAATGAAATGTGCCACATAGAAGGACTTTCTGACCACAGTGGCAATGTGATGGTCAAAGGGAGAGGTTGCTGTCAACCTGTGTCCCCAGATCTCTTTTAACACCTTCAGTGCTCGGTGGGCTACCATCAATGTGGTAATTAGTGGGAACTGAGTTTTTCTCAAAGAGAATGACAATGCATTTTTTGGCATTGAGCTTAAGGCCATGGTTTTGACGCCAGTCATTGGTCTCAGTGAGGCCTTTCTGTAGGATGTCTACATCAATTGGGGAGTTAATAATGGCTCCCAGCTTGCATTCATCAGTGAACTTGGTCAGCCAGAGTCCCTCCGTGTTGGCTTTGACTTCTGAGAAGTAGATGCCAAACAGAAGAGGACCCAGGACCAATCCCTGTGGGACTCCACTTGTGACTGGTCGGCAGTCTGACTTGGAGTCTGCTACTTTCACACTGTGGGGTTCTATCTGTGAGCCAATTTGTAACCCACCTAGTGATATAGGGGTTGATGCCTAGTTTGGTGAGTCTGTCAATAATTCTTGAGTGGGGAATGCTATCAAAGGCCTTGGCTAGATCAAGGTAGGCTGTATGAACTGCCTTGCCTTCATCCACAGCTCTGGTGACTGACTCAAAGAAGTCAACCAGGTTGAGTAGACCTAATCCACCCTTCACAAAACCAAATTGCATGGGATCCAGAGTTTGGAGATTCTCTATAGCCTTGTTAATTAGGTCGATGATGATACTCTCTATAGCCTTGCATATCATACTTGTCAGGCTAATGGGGTGATAATTTCCAGGGTCTGTAGTCATTCCCCCTTTAATAGAGAGGGATGACTGTAGCAGTGCACCATTCTGTAGGGACAAAGCCTGAGGTGAGGCTGTGATTGAACAGGGCATGCAGGTGTGGTGGCAGTTCACTCTGTAGTTCATGTAGGACACAGCCAGGGATATTGTCAGGTCCCATGGAAGCTGTATTCTTGGCCTTGGACAATGCAACTTTAACCTGTGCTGCAGTAATGCTGGGTGCCTGACATTCTTCCGGTATTGTGATTGGTCCTTTAGGGGGGAGAGAGGGATAAAGTTGGCACTGAGTCTGTCAGCCGGTATGTTGGCAATATTTGTTGGCTCAGTATAGGAGGTACCATTGTGCAGTAAATCTGGGTATTGCCATGCAAATTCATGATATAACTATAGAAGGCTTTGTGGTTGTTTATAGTGTCTACTGCAATTCAGCCTTCATAGCTAGCGTTAGAGGTTTTGATGCGGGATCTCAACTTTTTGTTGAGGCTAATAAGGGAGTTTATTCCAGTCTTGGGACTTCACCTTTTTCTGCAACAGTTTCTTCCTTCTGCTGTAGAGTTTGTTAATGGCAGGGGACCACCAGATTGGCTTCCTTTTTTTGGAGGAGAGCGTCTTGGTTCTGTTGGGTATGGCTAGTTCCATGCATTTAAGTATGTGTTCGTACAGTGCATTAGTGTATGATTCGGCAGTCATGCACCTATTTACCATTTGCATGGGTGCCATGAAGTTAGCCACCTCTGTTTTTTAAGAGCCCAAAGTCAGCTTTGGAAAAGTTTTTCATGGTGGTTACCTTTGCTGGTGGTGTGGGTGAGATGTGGATTTCCATGATAATTAGTTTGTAGTCTGATCTAATCAATCCTCATGTTTCACAAATGTAATTATTGCTCTGTAGTCCCACATTTGTCATTTTTCAAGTTACTGATTTTTATTCTCCAAACATTGAGCATGAAGCAGGGCATATGTTTTAGAGTCCCATATAAGAGTTACGAAGTCCAAGAAAGTCCAATATTTCCAGATTTTCTTGTTCTATTCCTGTTCATTTCCATCTCCCAAACCCTGTTTCTGCTTCATGCACAAAGTATACTTGATTCTTCTAGTCAACTATTATGTTTTTTTTCCTTTCTCAAGCATTTTCCATTGAAACATTGGGAAAGGGTTCACTGACATAGTCTCTCTGTGCCTTTTTTTTTACCAGAAAAACAAACAGAATCTCCTGTTTCACAGCTTACTTTTTATTGGACAAACTTTTTAATTTCTTCCTTAGTATGTTCTTCACCAAAAAAAAGATTTTGCTCCTCCAGAAAAAAACATATTTTGAAGATAGCTGGTACAGCAGTTTGAATCTCATGCCTGCTTCTCGACATTCCCAGAATAATGGAATAAACTTAGTCCACATCTGCCTGGTGTACAATGAGTAGTCATTCTCTACAAATACTCTGCTGTCTTTCACTTTTAGTACTTTGTCATTCTGCCACAGTTTGCCAGAATCAACTCCTGCTGGTAAAATTGCAGCTTGTTTTATAATAACCAGGTTTGGAGAATACACACGATGTGCCCTTTCAATTAACAATTTCTGGTGTGGAATACCAGTCCAGTTGCTTATTTGTACTTTCATAAAATTAGTACAATCTGTTCCTTCCAGCTTTTCACATACAGCAGAAAATCTCAGGTTTTCCCTACATGCTCTGTCCTCTAATTCTATTATTTTTTTTAAACATTTCTTCTTGTGCAGTTTCATGTTCAACCAGCCTTTTCTTCACTTTGACCTCTAAGTTTTGCAGTTTTATCACCTTATCTGAATATCAGTTTAAAGCTTCTTCCATTTTTTCCAGCTATTTATTGTTTGAGTTGATATACTCCATCAGTATTTCATTTATTTTAGTCAGGTCTGTGTGCAGTTGCCTTATACTTTCCTCTAGGTTACTGGAAGTCATATCTGGAGCTTGCACTGCTTTTTGCTGAACAGCTGCAGTACTTTTCCCATTCAGTGTTTTTTGTCACCTTTTGTAGCTGATTTTCCTTCAGATCCTCTGTATTTCTTTTTTTCCTGGCACCCAGGCAGTGCCCTTACTAATCAGTTACTGAAATTTACCCAGAAATCTAGGTCTACTGGCTTTCAATGCTAAGTTTTTGTTTTCACACTAGGAGACCTAGAATTAAGCAGTTACTGAATGTGCAGCCATCTTGGAAGTGTCGCCACATCACCCTTGTTAGTGGATTCCTCCATATCATCTGTAGTCTCTGCCATGTACTTACAGGTACAGTATGTCCCAGAAAACACTCCTAGCCATTCCTTCCATGAGACAGTCAAGCAAGCTTAGCATCATCATTCTTCTCCCTTGGATCCTGCAATACCGTAAGTCACTAATCAAACCTTGGTTATCTGGATCATCGTTAGAGCTGCTCCTCTCTATACCATGAAGCTGGCTTACTTTTCTATAATTGTTTTGGAAGTTGACAATTCCACAAGAAAAAGGTTTACTGACTTTCCAGTATTTGTCATCAAAGATTTTCTTCTTTATTATTGTAAGTTTTTAAATACACTTTGATTTGAATCACTCACTCTCATTGGTCAAAATTGTATTTTATTTTATTTATTTATTTATTTATTTATTTAACATTTGTTTACTGGAAAAGTCCAACTTGGAACAAAGCCAATTTTCAGCAGAGGCCCGGGGAGAAATGCTCTAGATGCATGTCTTTGTAAATACATTAATGTGTAACCCTGTCATACAATTGGTAAAAGTTACAACAGTAGACCTAACATTTATTTTACTTAGCTCACTGGGAAAGTCTGACCAGGCAACAGAAGCCCTGTTTCAGTGAAGGCCCAGGGAGAAAAGATCAAACAACAATAAGAATGAACTTTGTTTTATAAATTAGTACAATTAGAATAACAATTATTATTAAGACTTTACAGCAATAATATGTATAACAATTATTAAAAAAAGCAGTAGAATAAGGAAAAAGTCTAATTTGTAGATTGTTACAACATAGTAGAGTGGAAAGCGCTACTACATGAAAGGTTGCAGGAATATGATGGGTGGAGTGAAAAAAGTTTGATTGGGTATATAGTATAGCTTTGAGTAAGACTATAGGACAGTTAGCATATGAAGATCAGAGAACAGCGTTAAACCTAGAAGAGGCTAGACAATAGATGTACATGAGCATAACCATGAGCTGATGAAATGGAGGTTTTAAAAGAGATTTAAAGCTATGAAGATTATCTTGTTGCCTAATTAAGTTAGGAATACAATTCCACATTTTCGATTTGTTGAAATAGAAAACTTTTCCAGTAGAATCCTGGGATTTGGTAATGGTGAGTAAAGGTCAGAGGGAGAAGTAAGGTTTCATAATATTTAGTAAAGCTGGAGAGTTTTTTTTTTAAACACCTTTATTAAATTATCAGTTAAGACATAGGCAAATGTACATTAACGGAAAAGGAAACAAACCATTTTATCATTTTTCCATTTACTTGCATTATACATCACATATATTTTCTTTTCTTTGTAATTATCATCAGTCCAATGTTACATAATTTGCTAAATTTCAGCCTTCCATTAAACCTTACTCCTCCTGAACATTTTTGTACATGTATTTTTCCCACAATTTCCATTTATTTCTATGCAAATTGCTCCTTCCTTTTTCTAAAGATCCCTCTTCAAGTTATTTTTTACTTTTATAATATTCAGTACTTTAAATACCATTGGTTTAGACTTTGATTTCTGTCTTCTAGCAATTGTTTTTTTGATAGCCAATAGAATTAAACTTAAGGCCTTATTCAGACCCCGTATCCTAGCTTTAAAAAATAATTTCCTTAGTTACAACCATTTGCTCACCCAGTATTTCTGACAGAGCTCTGTAGAGAATATTAAAAATCTGCCAACTCATTACACTCCCAAAACATATGTTTCTAGTTGGGCCTTCTTCCCCATCACACCTCCAGCATTTACTATCTACCTGAAGAAAAACTCGCTGAAGTCTGCTTGGAGTACAGAGTACCTATGCCTCTAGAAGATTTAGAATCGTTGCTAGGAAAAGTTTATATAAGTATTTTTATACCCCAAGTAGATTCCAAAGAATGCTTCCTCAGGGAAATAGCAAATGCTGGAGGTGTAATGTGGAAGAAAAAGGTAACTGGGAACATTTTTTGGGAGTGTAATCAGTTGACAGACTTTAAAAATTCCCTGCAGACTACCCTGTCAGAAATACTGGGTGAGCAAATTGGTATAACTAAGGAAATTATTTTGTTATGAAATATGATACAGGATCAGAATTGCCTAGATGTAGTAAGACCTTTCTCAGAATAATTTTGGGGGCTACCAAAAAAGCAGTTACTAGAAAATGAAAATCAAAGTCTAAACTAGCTGTACTAGAAGTAGTGAATATAGTAACAGGGATAAAACAGCTGGAACTGGGATCTTTAGAAAAGGGTAGGAGCAAATTACATAGAAAAAATGGCAACTGTGGGAATAATACATGCAGAATAACATTTTGGAGGAGGAATAAGGCTTAAAAGAAGGCAGGATTTGACTGAACTATGTAATGTTTGACTGACAGTGACTGGATAGATTATAAGTGATTTATAATGTTTGCAACTAAAATATGTCAATATGGTTTCTTCTCATTTGTATAAATGTATGATCGCCTATGTCATAAATGATAATTTAATAAAGATGTTTCTTGTTTAAAAAAATACCTATGTCAACACTTCCAAGCAAACATCCTAAACCTTCTGGACTTTGTTGCATACTTTGCAGCCTCCCATTGTCCTCTTGTAAATTGCTTTTCCAGTCTCTCTCCCCAATCTTTTCTACTTTCTCTGATTGATTCTTATAGTTATCATGCAGTATTTTATATGCCCTACTAATTATCCCTTTTTAACAGCTTCTGTTCTAGATTCAGCTAAAAACTCTACCAAATCAGGTCTTTCATTTAAGATTCCCTTATCTCTTTCTCTTAGCCTATACTCTTGTCAGTCTCTGATAGGGAAGGCAATCTCTAACCTGTAATCCAAGTGTCTTCTTGGCATTATCCCCTTCTGTTACCTTTCCCCTCACTAGTTATTTCTCCCAATACATTGGATCCTTGGCCAGTTTTCCTCAGTAAATTCCACACTCTCATGCCTATTTTCTGTACCCCTACTTGCAGTCATCCCAGTTGTCAAAAATCTCCTTTCCTCCATTATCTTAACTTAGTTCTTAGAATACTTTCTGCTACTTTATGACTATAATATTCTGTATGGGTGCCATAATTGTTCTAATTAAGGCTCTGCATTCAAAAATCTCACTGTCTTTATTTCTTGAATTCCCCCCGTGCTTCATCTTCCCTTTCTATTTTGAATTATAACCTTCTGATTGCGTTATACAAGCCTTAACTGATTATCTCTAAAATTTCCCTTCAACTCAGGTAATTGTAAACCACTTTGTTCTATTTGGAAGTAACAACTTATCCCACTTAACTCTTGCCCACTTTCCCTCTAAGATAAATTCTTTCAGCGCTTTATTAACTATTGTCCACAACTGATCTGGTTAATAAAATAAGCCTGACCCATACGTAAAACTAAAGGAACTAAAAACATTTTCATTGCTTGTATTTTACTATCCATTTCAATAAACAAAGAGCTTCCAGTTTCACAGTCTGTGTTTCATCTTTGTTTATACTATAAAAACTTCAATATAAAGTCATAAGATTCCTCCCATCAATAAAATAATCACCTTCGCAATAATCCAAAGGAAATTAATTAAAATCAATTACCTGTGTATGTGACTTACAAACATCCCTCACTACTGAACCTCTCAGCAAACTTGTCACACTGATGACATCATCAACATGAAGCCACATATATCTATAGGGAGACAGAGAGAAAGATAAAGGTATACAAAAACACATACCTATAAAAACATTTCATTTAATCATCATCTATTGATAAAAATTAAAATAATAATAAAAAATTAAAAAACTAATGAGTTAAGGAACGTGCCTTTAGAGCTGGTTTAAGGGAAAGCATTTCATTTTTATAATAGCTTCAGAGGACAAAAACTTTTAGCACACTGATTTACACAACAGAAAGTAGAAAGGACTGTCACCAAACTTTGTGAGTCTAACAAAGAACATAACCAGAGATCCTGCAGAAGTGTTAAAGATATTTAGGAAAATTTATTAAAATTTGCATAATGCAAAGAAATATGGAAATGAAGAAAGAGCACAAATGGAAATATTTATGGAAGACTTAAATATGCCAAGGTTAGAGGTAGATGAGGCTCAACAACTAACAGTTAAGCTAAGAGAGGATAGATATAAACAGTTTTTGTAGTATTGTTATTTGGTCTGAAGAAGCATTGTTGTTTTTATTGTGCTTACCTATAGTAAACTATCATTTATTTACTATTACACATTGGTACCTGACGTTTCATTCAACTTCAGCTGTGTGAGTCACTGAATTTATTATTTTTTACAACTTATTATAAAAATAGTTTAATAGCAACCTTTGTAAGCTCATGTATATTATCCAGATACTCCCTTTTCTCTTTAGCATTCTGCATTTGCTCCCCTTCTTATTCTGTGAGATGCTCTTTATTCAGCAGTAATTTAACCTTTGCCATCTCCTCTAAGTAATTCCTTCTCTTTTATTTCTATCCTACTTTTAAACTCCATTTTTATTTTATCTCACTAGCTATAACTTCTGAAGTTATTTATATTTTTCTTAACTGTTGAATAATTTCCACTACCCATTCTTTAAAGTCCCCTCTTTTAAGCAAGTAAGTAAGAAATTGCCAGTATCATTTTTGCTTCATTACCCTGCATTTTTATCTTAGTTTTTATTGGTGCACAATCTGAAATAGTTATTGGATGGGTGCTGAAGCTTTCAATTAAATGCATATCTTCCCATGAAACATAATTTCTGCCTAGTCTAGCTCAGTTTTTATATCTTGGGGAATAATGTGTAAATTCTGTTCGAGTTCCTACTACTGAATTCACATCTTCCATACCAAATATTTTCTTTAATTTCTTCAGAAATCTACTCTCTTTTGTTATATTTTATCTTCTGGGTACCCCTGATATATCCACACTGTTGCAAATCAAGTTCCAGTCCCAACCTGTAGGTAATATTACCTGCTGGCAAATTATTATTTCTCCCAATATTTTCTTAAGATCCATAATAACAGTTTTTGATGGAATGTAAGTACACACTAGCATATTCCCCCTTGCCAATAGCCCATTACTACCACAAATCTACCATTATTGTATTTTTCCCTTTCTTTCACTGTTGGAGTCCCTCTAGCAATCAATATAATTCAGAAAGCAAACAAACTGATAAATAAACAACAGAACTGAGGCAAGCCAGGTAACACACGGCAGGTAGACACAAGTAAACTCCAAGTTTAATGGTTAAGCGCTTTTCATTTGACAGAATGCTCAAACTTCATCAGACCAACACATACTTCACTCAGGTGGCTTAAATACTAGTGCAAATTAGTAAAGTGATTATGTAAATTGAACAATTAAGGTCCCACAAGCATAGTAACAAGATTATAACTTTTAAAAACAACTTTAAAAACATACTATACAGTAAAAACTCCCCTCGACTACAACATGCACTTGTTTTAAAACAAATTCATAAATATAACCTGCTAAAAAAAATGTTAAAAACATTTATAAACTGGAAGTGTCAAAGTTAAGTCAAAGGATAAAACTATCGCAATATACTTTTAAGCTAAAAGTTATAATCTTGTTACTATGCTAACCAGTGCAGGTAGCATCAAATCCTAAAGCAGGACAGAACGGCGACTTGCAAGGTAATGATAGACAATTTTTAGTTAACGCTAACTCTAACTTGCCAATTCAAAACACGTATGCTTTAACATCTTCAGCAGCGGCTGTTCAACCTTTGGTAACTGCTCCTTTAACATCTGAAATGGCGAGCACTTCTGTTTTATTACCTAATATTGCCAACTGGATGACTGACAATTTTTCTTTTGGTTCAATTAATCGTTCAGAAACTTGCCAGCCTTTTGATTTTGAAGACGAAAGTATTGATATTTCGTCTAACCTGAAATCACTTGACTCATTACTGGTTAAGCTTAAGAAAACACAACTGGAAGTTTCGTACTTCCGTGAGTGTCTTACATGGAAAATAGTGCCGAAAGGCTTAAGGCATTACCAGTACCCTACGGGTTTGGTAGCCAATTCCTTGTTTCACAAAGACTTACTGGATCTGTTCGACAGACAGGGTTTTGAGTTGTTAGAAGTCATGATTAAACATTATTCCCTGTCTGTCATGGACTTAAATAAGCAAATAGCTGAATTAGATGAAATGATAAGGCTTGACAAAGAATTTCTCAGCTATAAATTTGATTATAGCCGAGTGTTTACCAGTCTTGAGCAATATTTAATCAAACTTAAGAACAATAAAATTAAGAAATTAGATAGGGACACTAAAGCATATAATGAGGGGATGGCGTATCCCCTTCCTTCTGCAGCTCAAGTCTGGCATGGCTATAAAATTAATAACCGTCCTGCTTCTACTAGAATGACAGCGCAGAGTACTACAGTGAATTGTATGGGTAATGATTCTACACTAAATCCACAACCGTCCAATAATGTTGCTCCTAATGAATCTACAGTGCCATTTGAGCTAAGAAGGAGTGAAAGACTACAAAGTTATAACAATAAATTGGGGCAGACTAATACTAATACATATAATCCTAATTTTTTAGGAGCAAGGCCGAAGACAGGCCAATATCAACAGAGAGCGAAACAGAAGTCCAAGAACCAAAGGGTCTAAATGGACATAAACTTTTGAACACTTTAGAACAAATTTTTAATGTTTCTTTTGCCCTGGATATAAATACTTTTTTTTGTGAAAGTCAATTAGACGAAACAGGCAGTAGTGATGATCTTTCTCCTTGTTTAGTTCAAAATGATTCATTCGACTACCAAGCCAGTAATGGCCTCAATATAGTGACTAATTCAGACTGTGATTTTAAAGTATATAATTTTTCTGGTGTTAGCATTATACCTGCAATGGTTGAATTATTGTCTAAAGGGTACACTTATGTTCCCCCACAGAAGTTGGATGTCGTTGGGTCTATTATTGATGTTAAATTGTTCACAAGGAAACTCAACTTTAACCTCATGATGGGGGGAGAAAGTTTTGTTAATAGTAATCAGTTTAGAATACCGAGTGTTTTCAACCCACCACTGCACCCCATTTTGCAAGTTTTTGAACTTATGTGTGAGTTGGACATTCGACAAAAATTTTTACACCAGCCACGCCACCCATCTGAAAATGTAAACACACACATCGAAAAGGAATGTATTGAATTTGTCAGAATTCATGATCTTTGGGTTTGTAAACCTGATAAAGGTGGAGGGATGGTTGTTTTTGAACAGTCCGATTATGTTAATCGGATGAGAAGTTTGCTGAATAGCCCATCCTACACATGTAGTTCAAAATCTGAAGTTAACACTGCCTACCTACATATTAATAACACCTTAGAAGAAATGAATGTAAAAGGGAGATTAGATCAACACATGTTTAATTATATGTCTACAATGTATCCTAGATTTCCATGTTTGTTTGGTATTCCCAAAATCCATAAAGATGTCAGTAACCCCCTATGCGCCCCCTTGTTGATGGTAGAGGTTCTCCAACATACTGTTGTGCCAAGGTTATTGACTCAATCCTACAAAAATTTTTGGTTTATGAAAACCAAATTTGTAAAGACTCATGGTCTTTTTTAGATAAAATCAACAAGTTGGTTTTCGACAAGGATTACAACTTTTTTACAGTAGATGCCAAAGACCTATATACCTGTATTCCTCATGACATCGCTCTGGATTGGGTCAGGCAGGAGTTAAGCTCACATGGTTGTTCTAGGAGGGAGTTAGATTTAGTAGACGAATTAATGGAGTTAGTACTTAATAATAACTTCTTTGTTTTTTTGGCGATTTCTTCTTACAGAAAGTAGGTGTAGCAATGGGTTCCCCTTGTGGAGCTAGTATAGCTAACTTGGTAATGGCACGTTGGGAACATTTGTTCTTGCTGTCAAATCTTGAATACAAAGACAGATTAATTTTTTATACCCGATATTTGGACAATATCTTTATTCTTTTTAATTGTGACAAACCTGCTACTAACAGGATATTAGATTACTTTAATGACACCACTCGGTTTCTGAAGTTTACATCAACATTTTCTAGTGAGTCTATAGCTTATTTAGATATTCTGCTGTCTAAGGACTATAAACTTCAGAAGTATACTGCCAAGGTATATAGGAAAAGTACATATTCTAATGTTTTTTTACATTTTTCAAGTTGCCACCCTTATCATCAAAAGTGGGCAGTTAAGGGCCAGTTGGTTAGGGCAGCCAGAATTAACACTCTTGAAAAAGATTTTTATGATGAATGTTTGTTGTTAAAAAACATGTTTCTGCATTGTGGCTACCCTGAAAGTATGGTCAATGACCTTGTTGAAGAAGTAAAGAAGAACCGGTCTAAATGTTATTATAGACCTATTTTGGACAGTGAAAATGTTCAGTATGTTCACGACAACAACTTTGATATTTCTACTATCGAAGACCATAACCCAAACTGTGACCCTTTGTCCAAAGTACCATCTTATATAACAATTTACTATGTTAATAGTAATGCCTGTTTTAACATCATTTGTAAAAATTGGGCTATACTTAAGGGTGACACTAGTATTTTCAACAAGGTGGGAGATAAACTCACAGTAATATATAAAAAAGCAAAAAATCTGAAAGTGCTACTTGAACAATGCCAGCGTATCGTTCCTAGAATAGTAGGCATGTATAAGTGTCAGTCTTGTAACTATTGTTAATATGTCACCGAATCAAATAGATTTACAGTTAATAATCGCCAGTATACTCTTAAAATGCAGAGTTAATTGTAACTCTAGAATGATTGTTTATTTAGCTCAATGCCAGGCTTGTCCTTCATTTTACATATGAAAGACGGAGAGACGTCTCCGTGACCGTGTATATGAACACACTTATGCAATTCGGAAATATAAATCTGAAAGCACATTATTTCCCATCCAGACCACAAGTTCAAGTTTATGATCATAGATCAGATGAACGAAGACTTTAAGGGTGGTCCAACTCCCCTGAAGCTAGAAGAACTTGAACTATTGTGGCAAGTAAGATTAAATGCCTATAATGAATGCTGCTCTATTACAAGTATATTAAAGCTTAAAAGTTTATTGCGATAGTTTTATCCTTTGACTTAACTTTGACACTTCCAGTTTATAAATGTTTTTAACATTTTTTAGCAGGTTATATTTATGAATTTGTTTTAAAACAAGTACATGTTGCAGCTGAGGGTAGTTTTTACTGTATAGTATGTTTTTAAAGTTGTTTTTAAAAGTTATAATCTTGTTACTATGCTTGTGGGACCTTAATTGTTCAATTTACATAATCACTTTACTAATTTGCACTAGTATTTAAGCCACCTGAGTGTGAAGTATGTGTTGGTCTGATGAAGTTTGAGCATTCTGTCAAACGAAAAGCACTTAACCATTAAACTTGGATTTTACTTGTGTCTACCTGCAGTGTGTTCAAGTTTTCATGGCGTCTGAAGTAGAGGTTAGCTTGGGTGACAATTCGTTAGATGACACTCCTGGAATTTTCAAAACTGTGGTGAATCAAAATAATGTTACAACACCACCGGATATTGACTCTATGAACAAGTTGTTACACTCTTTGATGTAAAAAATGGAACTGTTGTTCAAAAGATTGGACAAAGGGGAGCATCAGCAACATTACACCACTGTCCAACCACCTCTTTCACCTCGACTGCAAAATTTCAACACCAGAACTTCCGATGGTTGGGGAACCAGTAATTTTATTCAACCAGCAGCTGTTTCAGCAAGCCTCGATTGTGGGCAGAGGAGTATTCCGGCCGGCAATAATCGTCCAGTGCAGGTAGCATCAAATCCTAAAGCAGGACAGAACGGCGACTTGCAAGGTAATGATAGACAATTTTTAGCTAATGCTAACTCTAACTTGCCAATTCAAAATATGGCTGCTTTAACATCTTCAGCAGCGGCTGTTCAACCTTTGGTAACTGCTCCTTCAACATCTGAAATGGCGAGCACTTCTGTTTTATTACCTATTGCCAACTGGATGACTGACCATTTTTCTTTTGGTTCAATTAATGGTTCAGAAACTCACCAGCCTTTTGATTTTGAAGACAAAAGTATTGATATTTCGTCTAACCTGAAATCACTTGACTCGTTACTGGTTAAGCTTAAGAAAACACAACTGGAAGTTTCATACTTCCGTGAGTGTCTTACAGGAAAAATAGTGCCAAAAGGCTTAAGGCATTACCAGTACCCTACGGGTTTGGTAGCCAATTCCTTGTTTCACAAAGACTTACTGGATCTGTTCGACAGACAGGGTTTTGAGTTGTTAGAAGTCATGATTAAACATTATTCCCTGTCTGTCGTGGACTTAAATAAGCAAATAGCTGAATTAGATGAAACTATGAGGCTTGACAAAGAATTTCTCCGCTATAAATTTGATTATAGCCGTGTTTACCAGTTTTGAGCAATATTTAATCAAACTTAAGAACAATAAAATTAAGAAATTAGATAGGGACACTAAAGCATATAATGAGGGGATGGCGTATCCCCTTCCTTCCTTCTGCAGCTCAAGTCTGGCATGGCTATAAAATTAATAACCCTCCTGCTTCTACTAGAACGACAGCGCAGAGTACTACAGTGAATTGTATGGGTAATGATTCTAAACTAAATCCACAACCATCCGATAATGTTGCTCCTAATGAATTTACACTGCCATTTGAGCTAAGAAGGAGTGAAAGACTACAAAGTTATAACAATAAATCGGGGCAGACTAATACTAATACATATAATCCTAATTTTTTAGGATCAAGGCCGAAGACAGGCCAATATCAAAAGAGAGTGAAACAGAAGTCCAAGAACCAAAGGGTCTAAATAGACATAACCTTTTGAACACTTTAGAACAAGTTTTTAATGTTTCTTGTGCCCTGGATATAAATACTGTTTTTTGTGAAAGTCATTTAGATGAAACAGGCAGTAGTGATGATCTTTCTCCTTGTTTAGTTCAAAATGATTAATTCGACTACCAAGCCAGTAATGGCCCCAATATAGTGACTTATTCAGATGGTGATTTTAAAGTATATAATTTTTCTGGTGTTAACATTATACCTGCAATGGTTGAATTATTATCTAAAGGGTACACTTATGTTCCCCCACAGAAGTTGGATGTCGTTAGGTCTATTATTGGTGTTAAATTGTTCACAAGGAAACTCGACTTTAACCTCATGATGGGGGGGAGAAAGTTTTGTTAATAGTAATCAATTTAGAATACAGAGTGTTTTCAACCCACCACTACACCCCATTTTGCAAGTTTTTGAACTTGTGTGTGAGTTGGACATTCGACAAAAATTTTTACGCCAGCCACGCCACCCATCTGAAAATGTAAACATACACATCGAAAAGGAATGTATTGAATTTGTCAGAATTCATGATTTCCGGGTTTGTAAACCTGATAAAAGTGGAGGGATGGTTGTTTTTGAACAGTCCGATTATGTTAATCGGATGAGAAGTTTGCTGAATAGCCCATCCTACTCTTGTAGTTCAAGATCTGAAGTTAACACTGCCTACCTACATATTAATAACACCTTAGAAGAAATGTATGTAAAAGGGAGATTAGATCAACACATGTTTAATTATATGCCTACAATGTATCCTAGATTTCCATGTTTGTTTGGTATTCCCAAAATTCATAAAGATGTCAGTAACCCCCCTATGCGCCCCCTTGTTGATAGTAGAGGTTCTCCAACATACTCTTGCGCCAAGGTTATTGACTCAATCCTACAAAAATTTTTGGTTTATGAAAACCAAATTTGTAAAGACTCATGGTCTTTTTTAGATAAAATCAACAAGTTGGTTTTCGACAAGGATTACAACTTCCTTACAATAGATGTCAAAGACCTATATACCTGTATTCTTCACGACATCACTCTGGATTGGGTCAGGGAGGAGTTAAGCTCACATGGTTGATCTAGGAGGGAGTTAGATTTAGTAGACGAATTAATGGAGTTAGTACTTAATAACTTCTTTGTTTTTTTTGGCGATGATTTTGTCTTACAGAAAGTAGGTGTAGCAATGGGTTACCCTTGTGGAGCTAGTATAGCTAACTTGGTAATGGCACGTTGGGAACATTTGTTCATGCTGTCAAATCTTGAATACAAAGACAGATTAATTTTTTATACCCGATATTTGGACGATATATATATTCTTTTTAATGGTGACAAAGATGTTAGTGACAGGATATTAGATTACTTTAATGACACCACTCAGTTTCTGAAGTTTACACCAACATTTTCTAGTGAGTCTATAGTTACTTAGATATTCTGCTGTCTAAGGACTATACACTTCAGAAATACACTGCCAAGGTATGTAGGAAAAGTACATATTCTAACACTTTTTTACGTTTTTCAAGTTGCCACCCTTATCAAAAGCGGGCAGTTGTTAAGGGCCAGTTGGTTAGGGCAGCCAGAATTAACACTCTTGAAAAAGATTTTTATGATGAATGTTTGATGTTAAAGAACATGTTTCTGCATCGTGGCTACCCTGAAAGTATGGTCAATGACCTTGTTGAAGAAGTAAAGAAGAAACGGTCTAAATGTTATTATAGACCTATTCTGGACAGTGAAAATGTTCAGTATGTTCATGACAACAACTTTGATATTTCTACTATCGAAGACCATAACCCAAACTGTGACCCTTTGTCCAAAGTGCCATCTTATATAACAACTTACTATGTTAATAGTAAAGCCTGTTTTAATATCATTTGTAAAAATTGGGCTATACTTAAGGGTGACACTAGTATTTTCAACAAGGTGGGAGATAAACCGACAGTAATGTATAAAAAAGCAAAAAAATCTTAAAGTACTACTTGAACAATGCCAGCATATCGTTCCTAGAATAGTAGGCATGTATAAGTGTCGATCTTGTAACTATTGTCAATATGTCACCGAATCAAATAGATTTACAGTTAATAATCGCCAGTATAATCTAAAATGCAGAGTTAATTGTAACTCTAGAATGATTGTTTATTTAGCTCAATGCCAGGCTTGTCCTTCATTTTACATAGGAAAGACGGAGAGACGTCTCCGTGACCATGTATATGAACACACTTATGCAATTCAGAAATATAAATCTGAAAATGTCTAAGCACATTATTTCCCATCCAGACCACAAGTTCAAGTTTATAATCATAGATCAGATGAACGAAGACTTTAGGGGTGGTCCAACTCCCCTGAAGCTAGAAGAACTTGTACTATTGTGGCAAGTAAGATTAAATGCCTATAATGCTCCTGGTCTAAATGAATGCTGCTCTATTACAAGTATATTAAAGCTTAAAAGTTTATTGTGATAATTTTATCCTTTGACATAACTTTGACACTTCCAGTTTATAAATGTTTTTAACATTTTTTTTTCAGGTTATGTTTATGAATTTGTTTTAAAACAAGTACATGTTGCAGTTGAGGGTAGTTTTTACTGTATAGTATGTTTTTAAAGTTGTTTTTAAAAGTTATAATCTTGTTACTATGCTTGTGGGACCTTAATTGTTCAATGTACATAATCACTGTACTAATTCGCACTAGTATTTAAGCCACCTGAGTGAAGTATGTGTTGGTCTGATGAAGTCTGAGCATTCTGTCAAACGAAAAGCACTTAACCATTAAACTTGGAGTTTACTTGTGTCTACCTGCCGTGTGTTACCTGGCTTGCCTCAGTTCTGTTGTTTATTAATCAGTATAATTACTCATCTTTTCCTTCATCCCTGATATTCTGCTAAATATCCACACTGAAATCCTTTTGTCAAATTTGTGTCTCCTGCAACATTACTTTTTGCACTCTAATTCAGTACTCTTTACTTTTTGTCTATACTTATGAGGCCATTTACATTCCAAGATAATCTAGATAGCATAGCCATAATGATAAAAATTTACTGTTCCTGCCTATTATACATGAAAGTTTTTTGAATGTGTATTTCCAATGTTTGTGTTACATGCACACACCAATGTTTATCAGGCTGATCTTTTATACAATTGTTTCTTCTCATCTCCATTTGAACCTATGTCACATTTTCAAAACTTTGTATTTTAATAAAAAGCCTCAAACAAAAACTAAATACATTTTCAGAACACCCCACCCCTATTAACTTAGAACAAACACATAAAACTATGTACATATTCAAAAAATAAGATATGATGTTGTCAATGTTCATTCATTCCTCAACAACTGGGTTCAGATCTGACCCAGCCATTATATACAGCTCGTGGCCACTAGAAAACTCTTGAGCTTGTCTCTTACCCATAATTCTCTATCCCCTAACATATCTCAGATCTTGTTTGCCATTTTCATGATTGAACAACAGAAGAAAGAAGCTGCTTCAGGAAAAGGTGAAGTCCCAAGACTGGAAAAACTCCCTTATTAGCCTCAGCAAAAAGTTGAGATCCCTCATTAAATCCTTTAAAGCTAGCTTCAAAAGCAAGATTGCTGCAGATACTAAAGATAACCACAAGGCCTGCTATGGTTATGTCAAAAATCTCCACGGCAATACTCAAGTTTGCTCCAAGCTACTGCACAGTGATACCTCTTACACCAAGCCAACAGATATTGCCAATATACTGGCCGACAGATTGACTGCCAACTTTACCCCTCTCCCCCACAAAGGACCTATCACAATACCAATAGAATCCTAGGCACCCAATATTACTGCTGCGCAGGTCAAAACTCCACTATCCAAGGTCAAGAATACAGCTTCCATGGGACCCGACAACATCCCTGGCTGTGTTCTACACTTACTACAAAATGAAATACCACCTCACCTATGTGCCCTGTTCAATCACAGCCTCACCTCGGGATTTATCTCTGCCAAATGGCAAACTGCTGCAGTCATCCCTCTCCATAAAGGGGAAGCGACTACAGACCCTGGGAACTATTGCCCCATTAGCCTGAAGAGTCTGATATGTATGGAGCCCATCATCATAGACCTAATAAATAAATACATAGGGAATCTCCAAACTCTGGATCCCATGCAGTTTGGCTTTGTGAAGGGCAGATCATGCCTGCTCAACCTGGTCGACTTCTCCGAGACAGTCACCAGAGCTGTGGATGAGGGCAAGGTAGTTCATACAGCCTACCTCAATCTGGCCAAGCCTTCGATACCATTCCTTACTCTGGAATCATAGATATACTCACTAAACTAGGCATAAACCCGTATATCACTAGGTGGGTGGCAAATGGGTAGAACCCACAGTGTGAAAGTAGCAGACTCCAAATCAGATTGCCGACCAGTCATGAGTGGAGTCTCACAGGGGTCAGTCCTGGGTCCGCTCTTTGGTTATCTACTTCTCTGGAGTCCAGGCCAACACAAAGGGTCTTTGGCTGTCCAAGTTCACAGACGGTTGCAAGCTGGGAGCCATTACTAACTCCCCAAGTGATGTAGACATCCTACAGAAAGGCCTCACCCAAGACCAATGTTTGGTGCCAAAACCATGGCCTTAAACTCAATGCCAAAAAAATGCATCATCCCCTTTGGAAAAAACTCAGTCCCCATGAATTACCACATCGATGGCAATCCAATGAACACTGAAGGTGTCATAAGAGATCTGGGAATACAGACTGATAGCAGCCTCTCCTTTGACCACCACATTGCCACTGTGATCAGAAAGTCCTTCTATGTGGCACATCTCATTACTAAGGGTTTCGCATCCAGGAAGGAGGAGGACATCATCTCTCTATACTCCTCCCTCATATGACCAATCATTGAGTACAATTCCCTATTTGGCATGTACCTCACCAACATCTGCAACAAGTGGAGAGACCACATAGTACCTCACAAAGAGGATACTGGACCTTAAACACATGTCCTGTATGGACAGACTAAACAAACTCCAGTTATTCGTCTCATGTCGCCTATGTAGAAGTGATCTGTGCTTGACTTACAAAGCCATGTCTGACCCAGCTCTGCTAGATTTGCTACATCTAAAGAAATCCCAATCCTTCCACACCACATGCTCCAGAGACCTCAACCTTATTACCTCAATCAGCAGAACATGCTGAAGGGATAGGCTCTTAACCCAGAGACTGCCCATACTCTGGAATATACTTCCTTTACACATCAAGCAGAGCACCTCAGTAGCCCTGTTAAAGAGAAATCTTGATAAGTGGATGGGAAATAGAAAATTCACCCCTGGAATCACTTCAGTGGCTCTGCTAGTTAGAGGCACTAAGAACTAATGTCAGGCAGCATGATGCTAGGGCAATCCTATGGGCTAGGCTTGTAAAGGCTCTAGGGCCCATTAGCCTAGTACTCACCTATGAATGTATGAACCTACAAATGTGGTCACTATGAGCTCTTGGGCTTAATGTTCAAAGAAAAGATAAGTTATTATCTTATCATTTTATTATCATAGTTCCCTTTTTATAGCTTGTATATTTCCTCCATACCTAAACACTAGTGTAATTCTTTGTTTACCATTGTTGGTAAACTTTCCCTTTTATCCCCTTGTACGTGGTTAATGTATTCTTTGATACCATTGTTGGTATCTCCTTCCATTCTTCTGTCTTTAAAAAAAAAAAAGTTTTGTTTTTCTCTATAATCTGTTAAAATGTTTGAAAAACCATCTGGTTTTAAAAAATGCCAGAAGTGTGATCATAAGTTGCCTCTTTCTGATGCACATTCCTTGTGCACTTATTGCCTAGGCCCTGAGCACCTTCAGAACGATTGTTCCATCTATAAATCTGTTAATCCTAGGCCACTGTAGACAGAACAAGCTTATTTTAAAAGGCTTTCTTCCTTCCACTTTTTCAGAGGTTTTATCTGGGGCTCAACCCCCTAAACCTATGACAAAGGAACACTTTAATAAGCCTTTAGATCCATCAGGCTGCTCCACCCCTTGAGGCAACTATTTTAGAGCAATTGCCTGATAACAAGTATGATGAATTGAAAATTAAACACTTGTTACTGTACAAAGAAACAGTATACATACTGAAGTTCAAAACTTTATATCCAGATGGACTAAATGAGGATTTTAATTGGAAGATGCTGTTAGCTTAAAGTTTTTTAAGTATCTGATTGTTTAATTGTTTTATTGAAGCAATCTAATTTGTATATAAGGACATTGTTTTTCATTTGTTCTGTACTCCTTGAAGGCGAAGGCCGAGATGTCAGAGACAGAATTTTTACATTAAATCGTGCCTGGTGAATCCTTTGTTGTGCTTTTTCATCTAATTTTGGTGCTTTTGTTGTTGCTGTTGATTCCAATGTCTACGGATTCGCTTGCACAGTTTCCACGAGTGTTACGTGACCCACAGGATGGCAGCCAGCTCTCTTTGGACAATTTTGTGAGCAATAGCTCTGATAGAGGTGAGCGGCAGTTATTGCATAGAACTGGCTCTGATAAGAGCAATACTTTATGGGATAAATGGGAAGATGATCGGAGAAAACGTTCCTCAAATCCCTTCTGCAGTGTGGGGAGAAAAAATGTTTTACCGGATAATGCTGAACATAAACTTTTACTTGAAAATTTAGAGAAAAAAATGATTAAAGAAACTGCCACGTTTTTTAACATCTGTGGTTTGCAAAGATATTTAGACACTGAGACTACACCTAGAGGGTTAAGGGTGTTTAAGGATCCCACCACACCTTTCGATCTCTCTAAAGATTCAGACATTGCTTTCCATAAACGGTGGGTTTCTGCAGCTCACAATTGCGTTACAGAATGGTTACACATCTTAGTTGAACGCGACCGTTTAAAACAGAAAGAATTGTGTCTTGATATTAAGAAGATGTGTAACGATATATCAAAATGTGTCTCTACATCCTTTTTGGATGATTTTCTTACACAGGTTAATGACAAACTGAAGGATTATGAGCTGACACTTATTGAGAGAAAGAAAGGTAAATTGATGAGGGACTTACGTGATTATGAGCTGAACAAAGCTTTCGTATCAAGAACCAATCGACAAGAGGTTCCATCAGGAAGCTGAGAGAACGCGCCCTTTGAATTCTTCAGCGTCGGCTTCAGAGAATGGATATACCTCCTTTGAAGATGATGGAGATGGAATTGACTTTCCCCGTCTTCCTGCAGCCGAACAGCCAGAACAGCTACGGCAAAATTTTCGTGCAGAACGACCAGAAGTTCAGAATAACACCTTTCGTTCGAAACGCCAAAGGGACTATACGGAATACACCACTACAGAACCATCGCGAAGAGGGGGCTACAAAAGAGGTAAATGGTAGTGTTGCCTCTAATATACTGGACAATTATGTTGTGAATTTGTCAAACTATACATTTAACAATCTTGAACTTGGTGTGTTGAATTTGGGGTTGAAATTTATTCCAACTGTGGTATCTAGACTCCACGACATGCAAATGGATGTATACAGATTTAGTAGAAAACTGTATTTAAAATATTTTTTTAGTCTAAATACTGAGAAGGAGTTGAGTATGTTGGATTCAAGTTTGTCAAATTCAGATGAAAGTTTTTACTCATGTATGTCAGATGAACCATTGAATGCTTATATTAAATTTAATACGGATAGAGTACCCTCAGATAGTAAATTTGTGCCTAATGTTATGAACTATGAAGTGTCTAACTTCACTAAAATGGTGAATCACTCAATAGAAATAGGGCATCAAGAATTTATGACAAATAAAAGTAATATTGATTATAATATGACACGTCAAGAATGGAACACATTAGTGGAGTTAAGTAGGAATAACAACATTGTATTTAAACCTGCAGACAAAGGCAACAAACTTGTTGTTCTAAATATGAGTGATTACTTTGATATGTGTATGTTACATCTTAAGGATAGTAATACATATGAAGTATGTGAGCTGGAGAGATATAATATGGCCATTATTCAATATAATGAATTAATACAGAAGGGCTATAGATTAGGATATTTTGATATGAAGGATGTCAAGAATAAATTTAAGACGGAAGGATGTGGGTTGGCCTATTTTTATTGCCTGCCCAAGATCCATAAAAATTTTATTAAACCCTCTGGTCGTCCCATAGTGTCAGGACGTAAATATTTTTTACGTAATTTAGGAATATTCTTACACAACTATTTGTCTTCTTATGTTAAAAAGTTACCATCCTTTTTAACAGATGTGTTTGATTTTCTTAATAAAATTGATGATATTAAATGGAATAAACAGATGTATTGGTTGACGGTTGATGTCAAAAGCCTCTACACGAACATTAGCCATGAGTTTGGTATGGAGGCTTTGAGGCTATTCTTGGGACAATCCCCAGCGGCAGAATTTATTGTTGAGTTAGTGCATTTCTCTTTAAAGAACAACTTTTTTGAGTTTAATCATAATTTGTACCATCAGAAGAGAGGTACTGCCATTGTATGCCAATTTGGCAATGGGACTCTTTGAAATGGAATACATTTATAAACATAATTTCTTTCGACAACATGTTGTTAGATATTATAGATATGTCGACGATTTAATTTTTTTGGTGAAGGGAGATCAGTCCTTGGCCCTACAATTTATTTCTGATCTAAAATCCAATAGGTTCAGTCTTGACTTTGATGGGTTACTAATGGGTACACGATTATCCTTTTTGGACGTGATTCTAGATATTTCTAGTGGTCATAAGTTAATAACGACGGTCAATAGGAAATTTGAATGTCCGACATTATATGTACACAGAAATAGTGGACATGTTCCACATACAATACGCTCTTTACCATATGGAGAGATGTTGCGAATATCTAGATTATGTAATGAAACAATTGAGTTTGAGAAGGAAATTGATTTTTTGTATGATTCTTTTTTGTTAAGAGGGTATAGTATAAATATGTTGGATGAGAATTTCAATAAATTATGTGAACGTTTTCATGGTTATAAAAACAGGACACTTAATCAAACAGCAGTTGTCTCTACAAGGCAAAATAAAAAGTCACTGGATGAGACTATTTATTTTGTTACCACTTATGGCTGTTATACTTTCGAATTAATTAAAATTATTTCCATGTTTTGGAAATATTTTAGTACATTGAGTAATGTTAAACCATGGTTGAAAGTTAATCTTGAATTTTCATATAGAAGAGGCAGAAATATTAAAGATTTCTTGGTAAATTTAGTTTCCCATCAGTAACAATGACAGAAAATATAAATTTTAAAGGGACTTATCAGTGTGGTAGATGCAAGGCTTGTAGCTTTATAGTACCTAGTTTTGATTACATCAATGATAGTCCCTTTAGAGTGAATAATTATTTTTGCTGTAATACTGAAAGGGTTATTTATGCCTTGAAATGCCCCTGTAAAAGTTTTATATAGAAACCAAGAGAGCCTTTAAGGTAAGACTCTTGGAACATGTTAGAGACATAATTAAAAACAGAAATGAAAGTCCTGTTGCTAGACATTTTTTTGAAATGCACAATGGGGATGAAAAGTTGTTAGAGGCAACTATTTTAGAGCAATTGCCTGATAACAAGTATGATGAATTGAAAATTAAACACTTGTTACTGTACAAAGAAACAGTATACATACTGAAGTTCAAAACTTTATATCCAGATGGACTAAATGAGGATTTTAATTGGAAGATGCTGTTAGCTTAAAGTTTTTTAAGTATCTGATTGTTTAATTGTTTTATTGAAGCAATCTAATTTGTATATAAGGACATTGTTTTTCATTTGTTCTGTACTCCTTGAAGGCGAAGGCCGAGACGTCAGAGACAGAATTTTTACATTAAATCGTGCCTGGTGAATCCTTTGTTGTGCTTTTTCATCTAATTTTGGTGCTTCTGTTGTTGCTGTTGCTCCACCCCTTATTTGGATCCAGTGGTGGAGCCTCCAAGAAAGAAGCACAAAAAGTCTGATTCAAAGACTGCTCCTTCACCGAAACTTGCATCAGACACCAAATTGGCTGCCTCAGATCCTGTATTATCAGATTCAAAGCCTTTACCTCAGACCAGATCTTTTTCTTCCATAGATCCATTACTCTCTTGGGTCCTATTGACATATTTAGAGTATCACTGGCGTTCCACGTCACCCTCTGTGGCCTCACCATCTTGTTCCTCCAGAAGTCTGACCAAAGCCAATGAAGAAATTTCTCTCAGTGTAGATTCAGATGGGAGTTCTTTTGGCTCCTACCCTTTTGGGTTAGGAAGCCCTCACCAGCACTACACTGCAGATCTCGGCTCCTTCTCTGATCCAACTTGTGGTATTGGAGCCCTTGGATCCTTGTTTTCTGGGACTGTCTTGGTTAGATCTGAAGCTCATACTATCTTCAGCTCTGAGGTCTTCTTTGAGTGCAGCAGCTCTGTGCATCAGAGTTGGACAGCTCTCAGAGTCGAAACATCCCTTTAAGATCCAAGGTGTTGAAGTTGACTCTGAAGTTCTTGGAGCCATCTCTGCCCCTCAGCACTTTGGCACTGGATAACTCTGCTCTGATCTCTGCCTCTGGTGGACTGACTTTGGGGCACAGGGTAGATGATGGGGCAGAAGTGTGGCTTCTTGGCTCTGCCAATGTCCTTCTCCCCAGATGTTCCACTTTTGAGATAGTATAGAGCTTGCTTTCTGCTTCTGCAGGATGGACGGTTCCTCCCCCCTTCCTTCTGGATTCTGTATGGCTCTGTGCCTTGAACCTCATCACTCTACTCCACAAGGATAGCCAGGCCAAAGTCTCCAGTCTACTCAGCAGGGTATTACCATTTCTTCCGATATTTCATTGGAACATCATATCAAAGAAGGCCCTAGGAAGAAAAAGAAGTGAAAGAGGAGGCACTTGGAGTCGGTCACTGAAGATACCAATTTTGATGAGGGGGAAGGGTCCCCAAGATCACCACCCAATGGCATCTCATTTGGAGACATTCTAGAGATCATTAAGCAGAGGAGTGGTTGGGCTACAGCTAACTCTTCCCAAGAGGAATCTGTATTTCTGAAAGCCTTTGGGTCTGGCCCATCTACCTTCTGGTTAACTCCACCTACCAATCAGCTCATTGACTTGATCTCTAGGCAGGCATGGAAGAAACCAGACCCGGTCGAGCTGATCCCCAAGAGACCAGATTTTGGCACAACCTAAAGGAAAGGAATTTTCTAGCAAGGATGTACTGGTAGATGCCATGGTCATGGCAGTGGCCACAAAACAGAGTTCCTGTGCCAATCTCACTAACAGAGAGTCAAAGGCAATTGACAGATTTGAGAATTGTGTTTATGCTTCAGCAACATTTGCACTCAGATCGCTGAATTATTTGGCACACTTCACTAGATTTCAGAGGAATTTGATTGAGGAACTTTCCAAATCTCTCACTGGCACCAGTACTTCTGAGTCTCAAACTTCTGTGCCCTCACAGTTGTCTACCTTACAATCAGTCACTAATTCATTTATGAGGCTCATTTCACATGCGGCTGAAGATTTCACAAGGGAGTGAGTTCATAGGATCATAGGAAGTTACTAGGCTAATGGCCTTAGGGCCCTTACAAACCTAGCCAAGTTCTTACCCTTATTTCCATGATCAGTACCTACTGCCCCTGTCCAAGAGGGACACGTGGAAACCCCAGGGTGAATTTATGGTCACCCATACAATCGTCCAGATTACGTTTGAAGAGGACCAATGAGGTGCTCTGTTTGACATGAAGTGGAAGTCTGTTCCACTGGTGTGGTAACCTATGGGAAACAAATCTGCCCCCTCCAGCAGGTTTTATTAATGTCACATACCAGGTTAAGGTCTTTAGAGTGAGTAACACATGTACCATTTGACTTTCGGATATGAAGCATTTCCAATAACGCAGGGTCAGAGACTGCCTTGTATGCAAGGCAGAGATCTCCTCTGAGTAGTCTGTATGAAACAGAATAAAGTGCCAGTGATTTCAGATGATCCTCATAGGACAGATGGTGAAAACCTTGAATTTTCCTTGTGAGGAACCTTAGTGGTTTCTCCAATTGCTGCAGGTGCTTAGAAAGATACATACCAAAAGGAGCATTGTACTCAATTATTGGCATGATGAGGGAAGAGTACAGGGATGTAATAACTTCTTTTTTCTGCAGGCAATGCTGTTACTTATGAGATGAGCAATATAGAATGCCTTTCTTATCACTGTGGAGACATGGTGGTCAAAGGTAAGGTTGCTGTCAACCTGTGTGTTCAGGTCTCTCACCACTGAGTGCGTACTTAAGGTGTTGATGTGGTAGTTAGCAGGAACAAAGGTGTTGATGTGGTAGTTAGCAGGAACATCGCTTTTACCAGAAGGAATGATAATACATTTTTTGCATTGAGTTTAAGGCTATGATTTTGGCACCAATCATTTGTGTGTAAGACCCTCTTGTAGGATGTTGACATCATTTGGAGATTCTGTGACCACTTCCAGTTTGCAGTCATCGTCAAACTTTGTCAGCCACATACCTTTAGTTTTTGCTTGTACTTCTGAAAATTAGATTCCAAGCAGTAGAGTTCCCAGGACTGATCGCTATGGAACACCACTGGTTACAAGTCTGATGTTGGAGGATTCCCCCATTTTGACTATGTAAGCTCTATCAGTGAGCCAGTTAGCAACCCACATTTCTACAGAAAGCATCCTGATTAAAGAGCAAAATCATCCTCATTGCCCTTTACTGGCCTCAGAAATTTTGTTTTCCCTTTCTTTGGCCTCATTTAGTTTACCCTCTTTGGATTCTGGATCTAATTCCATGTTCATCATATCTTTTTGTCTTCCCACAAAGCTTCCACAAGGAAGCTTTACAGAAGTAAACTAAAAGATTTGTCTTTGGGCACAGCAGAGACATATTGACCCTTTCTGATCATGAGTATATAGTATCCTTGAATTTTTAGCAATGATTTTCAATGAAGGAGCCAGCTCCTTAACTATTAGAGTATAACTACCTGCCATCTCTAATTTTCACATAAGGATTGAAAACTCTTCCTTGGCTTCATCAAAACTTTGTAAGGCCTTTTTGAAAGGTATCCTTCTTTTGAGACCTCCTTATAAGATTCTGCCATGGGACTTATATTTAGTATTATAGGTCTTAATTCATCTCCCCTTTGAACCAGCAGCAAAATGTGAACTTAAGTTTTTGACTTGGAAAACTATATATATATGTAGCCATCATCTCTGCTATAAGACTGTCAGAACTTCAAGCATTGTCCTCTAAATTTCCTTACTTAATATAGGGTAGCTTTATGAACCAACCCTTTTTTCTTCCTAAGGTGGTGTCAGAATCCAACATTAGCCAATCAATTAATCTGCCAGTTTTCATTCAAGATTTTGCAAACAAAGTTGAATACATGTTACACTTACTGGAAATTCTAATTCTTAGGCAATTACATTTTTACTTGCATAGAACAAAGGACTTCAGAAAATCAGATCAATTATTTGTCTCCTTTGTGGATTCCAAATTAGGCAAGCCAGTTACAAAAGTAACCTTAGCCAGATGGTTGGTTGATTATACATCCTTTGTCTATAACAAATTGGGTCTTTCCTTACCAAAACCTTTGAGAGCCCATCCAACCAGGTCCATGGCAACAGTCAGTATTTAATCAAGGGCTTCCATGGACAATGTATTTGTGGCTGCTGTTTGGGCTAATTCTCATACCTTTATTACTCATTACAAATTTCATCTGGTTTCAAGGGGAAGAGTAGCCTTCGGTTCAACTGTGCTCAGGAATAGCCTTCCTTAAGAGTTCTCCCAGGATTTTAGGTAGCTGAGGACTCTGTCCCAGTTGTTGAAAAATTATTAAAAATTGACAACATCAGATAAAAGAAGTTACGTACTCACCATAGCATTATTCCATATATGTTGTCCATTTTCATTCTTCCTCAGCTCCCCTCCCACCAGCCCCCTACCTTTGAACTAATGACTCCTGGAAGAGCGAGACCTTATAAGGGAACCAGTATTCCTTATGTTGAGCCCCAGATATGGGATTCTATGGTCTATTGTCAGGCATCTAATGGGCTTACCCATCAAATGGCTGAACATTGAACAATAAGCATCGAAAGTTCACTCAGTGAACTTTTATTTCATTGACAGGGTAAGTACTTGTCCAACACTTCCCTGTCTCACATACAGTGATGTTTCAAACTCCTTTTCTCCACTGTAGTGCAGTCTTGGAGTTGGTATGTAGTAAGGGGGTGTTGTGATAATGCCTCTATTTTGGGGGATGTGGGGGCAAAGCCCCCCACCTGGGTGTGTTTGAAAGACTTCTGTGTTTGAGACAGGGAAGTGTTGGACAAGTAGTTACTTACCCTGTCAATGAAATGAAAGTTTGATGAGTGAACTTTTGATGCTTATTCAATGTTCAGCCATTTCATGGTTAGCCCATTCAATGGCTGAGAATAGACCCTGGATTCTACTACCTGGGTGCTAATATTTATTTTGATACTGTAATCTAGAAAACAAGATATGAGGTGTGTTAGAAGGTAAAGCATTATTGGTAAAGGAGGAGCTCGAGAATTTTCTAATAGCCATGAGCTGTAAATAACAGCTGAGTCAGATCCAAGGGTCAATTCTGAACCCAGTTGTTGAGGAAGTATGAAAATGGACAACACGTATGGAACATTACGGTGAATACATAACTTCTTTTTTAACCCTCCAGATAGGAATAATTACACCAAATCTACATCTGCACACACAGGCATTACATAAAATGATGGTTACCCATGCTAAAGTGTATGCTACAGCCTCTTTTCCCACTTCCAATAATTGATGTATGTTCTTTTCCTATCCCTATTTCTCTCCCAGATGTGAAAAACATTTTATATACATTCAGAAAACATTAACATTTAGCCCTAAGACAAAAGGCTGTCTTTAAATAAAACTAAATTGTACACTGTTCTTTTAAATGTATTAAAGTATTATTGCTACTAGGGAGGCTGCTATCTTTTATTCATTTTCCATAATTTCAAACTTTATTGTTCAATGAACTACTATCCATTGTTCTTTAAATTTTGTATTTCCCTCAGCAAAGAATACTCAGAACTCTCAAGATTAATTGCTTGTATCTGCAGATAGCTTTTCTCCATGTTAAAGTAGTTAGCAATGAATCTTTGTAAATTTCACTCCAAGCAGAATGTACAACTGCCTTCAGCTGCAGACCTCTTGACTCCCACTGAACATTTGCTAAAGGGAAAAAAAACAACCTAATATATTTGCAGCTGTAAGAAATGTTTAATTTTTCATAGCTTTCATCATTTTCTTATTTTTCAAGCCTACTTGCTTAGAAAAAAACATTTGTTTATAACCTACATAAAGGGCATTAATCTAGACATTCACCCTTGTAAAAGAATAGAAAATATCTTAATTGTACATGTAATACAATCAGTGTACTTTTACATCCCACCCCACCCTGGCAGCCTAAAATCACAGCATATTAACATTAAACTTGCTTTCATTTAGCCTTTCTTCCATTGTTGTTCTGTAAACCCTATATTTCTTGCAGCTAAAAAAGTACTTTACTTTAATATCTTTAACACATTAAACAGTCACTGAAAAGATTTCCTCTGCATTTAAAATACCCCTGACTACACTCTACACAAAACTGTTTTACTATGTATAACATGCAGTTTATATCATGGAATATTTTATACAAATACTGAAAAAATGTTTTACTTAGGTTACTTTTCCCCTTTAAATTCCTTCAAAAATTAATGACATAAAGTGGAGTATGTGCTTTACAGTCTACCTGCAGGTTTAACAAAGTCAACAAATGTCCAGCCTTTTTCAGTCACATTTTCTGGCAAATATGTTCACATTTATTCACTATTTTCATTGTCGATTATCTTATTCCAGTTAATTTCCTTCTCCAAACACCAGACTCCTATGCTTCTGTCTGTCAAGCATTTTCCTTTGCAACACTGGAAAAGGTTTCACTGGTAAAGTCTGTCTATGCACTTTATTGCCATAAAAATGGGAAGTAAAGTCTCTTTTTGCTTGCTGTCTCACTTTTTTTTGGATAAACTTTTTTATTTCCTCCTTAGCCTGTGCATCCAAAAGTATCTTTGATCCTCCAGGAAAGAAATATTCTGAAGACAGCTGGATACAGCAGCTTGAATTTCACACCTGCCTCTTGACATTCCTTGCTTTCTGGAATACATTTGCTTCTCTTTTGCCAAGTGTGCTTACTTTTCTTCTACCACGTGTCCAGTTAATAATCATTTACCACAAGCACTCTTCTGTCTCCAATTTTTAATATTTTTCCCGTATGCAACATTTTTGTCAGGATCAACTCTTTCTGCTGGTATAATTGCATCTTTACTAATACATGTCTTAGCTGCTTTCTCATAGCTAGGTTTGGATCATTCGCTCAATGTACCCTTTCAATTAAATTGAGCTGTGGAATACCAGTCTAGTTTGCTTTTTTGTACTTTCATAAAATTGTCTGCTCCTTCCATTTTCTCTGGCACAGCAGAAAATCTCAGGTTTTCTCTACATTCTGCTGTCTTCTAAAGCTATCGTTTTTGAAAAAGGTCTTCTTGAGAAGTTGCATACTCAGCCAGCCATTTCTTCATTTTAGCCTCTTATTTTTTTGCAGTTTTATCAGTTAATTTGAATAGCTAATTAAAGCTTCTTCTATTTTTCCAACCTTTTGCAATTTGAGTTGATTATACTCCTTCACTGTTTCATTTAATTTAATCACCTCTTAGTACATCTGATCAATTTTTCCTGTAAGTTACTGGAAGCCACCTCTTGTACCAAAGCTGAAGTTTGAACTGCATTTCATTAAACAACTGCAAGATTATTCCCAGCCAGTGTTTTCTCTTCACTTTTTCTGCTTGATTTTTTTTTTCTTTTCTGGCATGCATGCTGTGCACTTACAGTAACTGAATTTTACTCAAGCTGACCGTGTCAATGGCTGTTATTTTTCAGTTTCTATTTTTACACTGGGAGAGCTGATATTAAGCTATTGATCAAGCGTGCAGCCATCTTGGAAATTCTCAAGGCTGGAGAGTTTTGAGTGTTGTAATTCACATTATGGGCTGTCACTTAACTGAGCATTAGGTAGTTTGGTAATTCTGGCCAGTGGAGATTTCTGGTGCTAAGTAATGAGATTTTGCTCTGTGGCTGGTGGCAAACTTAGCTATTTAAGTATAGCAATGTTCTATATTTGTTATGAATGACTGTTGCAGTGGGTGCTACATATAGAAGTAGAGATAGTTGGAAAGGATGTGATATATATATTTATTTTTGGAGCTGTTGGTTAGGAAGTATTTGTTTTGGGGAATAAACAGAGGAGCTAGCTGCATCTAACAATCTTACTTGTAATAGGTACACGTCAGCACTATGCTAAACACTGCGTTAACATTCACTTGTTCATTTCAGCAGTGCATTAATACCTGTTTTAGTCAATAGTGCTTTAATCAGGAATGCTCACAATGTATAATGATGGTACAAACTCTTCAGAAGAGTATAAAAGATTTAAAGTATTATAGCTATTTATATTCTATTAGTTTATAATTTAATAACTTTTTAACTAACTATGTATTCCAGCCCAGTATAGACCATCATTACTGATGCTACATATTAGCGTAACCTGGAAAAAGGTAAACATTTAGAATATACCATAGCAGAAGTTAGGTTTGCAGAATATCAAAGTAATCCCAAACATATGTATTTGTTTTTAAAAGAAGAATCAAATACATTGACCATAAGTCATGCCATCCATCATGAACCCATCAATTCCCAAATTACAGACATAACATTGCGTGTGCTGTTATCCAGTGATAACATAAATGATAGGCACCCTTGACTCTCACCAGTTACCTCATAATAGTTACCTCATTCTACTGTTAGATAACCATCTGCAAAATTATTTCAGATGTACAACATGAAAGCTTAATAACATAATCATTATCTTCTGTTAGTTTTCATCTTATATTTTCAATAATAATGCTTATTCTAAAACTCTCAGCTAGAGCGTCTTCTCTGTGGAGACATGCATGAATGGCCATACCTTCGTTGAAGGTTGTGCGTCAGGGCCGGCAACTCGGCACCAATCATTAGCGGGCCGGAGTTCCGCTGTGGTGACCCCTAACTGGGAAAAGCCGAAAGACACAACAACATTCTAAAACTAATT
Organism: Protopterus annectens; assembly: GCF_019279795.1. Taxonomy (NCBI): domain Eukaryota; kingdom Metazoa; phylum Chordata; order Ceratodontiformes; family Protopteridae; genus Protopterus; species Protopterus annectens. The sequence goes on along the minus strand of NC_056737.1, from coordinate 1,809,533,015 downwards.
TCACCCTTCTAGAAACTTTGCATCTGGACCTACTAGCTAAATATGATGCTACTATATACCTATGTATGAAGATACTTCTACAATGAAGTTTGAAATTACCACAGAAATATAATTTCAGCTTTATAGCAAATATTTCATACCACCTCATCTATAGCAGGACTTAAAAACTATTCTGTCAGTATGGGGGACAAAAATTCATTTTAGTCCATTTTAACAATGTTACATTAATTTCTCATCCATGCATATTTAGGATTACTCGGTAAGGTCCTGTAACTGATGAAATAATTTACTTTTAAAGTAAAATTATTCTTTATGTCACCCCATATATTTATTTAACCTATTAAATGATATATCTCTACAATTGGTTGATGGAATCCCAATGCAATATATGCTCTAATCTTTGCTGTTAAGTGACCCCCAACATAACCATTTAGCTATACAGCTTGCACTATTTATTATGTTCAGCTTTATCCAGAGGCAAGAAGAAACAAATCAGCAAAAAAGTGAAAACATTTCATATGTTCCCATTTTGAGCTAAACCAGACATCAGAAGATGCATGGAACTGTCTGACTCCTTTCAACAGTTTTGCCTCTGGCACAAAATAATTGTAGTATTTATCACTCCTTCCCTTATGCTAATCAGATTATTGTGCCCGCAAAACGCTTTCAAGTAAAACACAGAATACTAGCTAGTACCAGACCCTGTGTCCACAGACATTCAATATATATTTTCAGAGAGTCCACTAGTTGGCCACCCACTCCATCATGATTTGTAGGGACCATCTTTCATCTGTCAGAAACCATACATAACATAGCCACTTAATGTTCCAGCTGCATCTCACATAGATCCCCATGTCAAACAGCTCTGGAAACCCAATGATTTCCATACAAAAGTGTAGAAAGGAGAAATACCTCACAGTATCAACTGATTGATCAGCATCATTACAAACAGAAGACCAGTTATGCACTTATCATAATATACTAGACTTCTATGCCATTCCACCAATGCACATACCCATAATGCTTATTCCAATATCAACCAGTTCAGTACCCCCCCCCCCCCCCACATACTAAACAATCACAGACATGGGACCTAATTTACTATTTGCTCAGAGAACAACCTCTTATAATCATGAAGAAACATTCTTTTTAGCCTATAATGGCTAAATCCTCAGAATGGTGGAATACCCAAATAGAGGTAAAAAAATAAAACCTATAATTATTTTGGTTGCATGCAAATCTAAACCAGTTGGGAGACTTCAGTCTTGGTAACAGTCAGTCAATTTCCATGCATAAAAAATGGAACTACATTTACTACATAAATATGCTATCAAAGATATACTATATAATAAGATACCAAAAAGTTATTAAATATTCTATATACAGAATGCTAAATGGGACTAAATAATAAACCGTAATTGTAACAGATAAACGTGGGAGGTAAAACTAGGAGCCACCTGTCCAATACTCCATTCTCATATCACATAGAACATAAGAAAAAAAGGTTGATACTCAAAAGTATGCTAAACATCCCAGCAACTAATGATAACTCCATTGATCAATCCTTGGTGATTATTGCCATGGATTGTCCTAATTTGTACTGAAAAATACATTCTCGACATTCTGTTACTATTCACTCTGCTGATCTCCTTTGCAAAAGTCTGAAAGTCATGCAGTCATTGAGTGTCAGTCTCTTGATCTGTATTCCCAAATGGAAAAATACACTCTGCTTAATATCCTTTGTCTCACCCCAACCCCATTGCAAAAATCAAATCTTGATCAGTTAACTTTTGTTTTCAGAGTAATATTCCTCATGGCATCAGCAATCAAAGTCATTGTTGGATCAATAATTCCGAAAAAAACATAATAAAAAATGACCATTCTGCCAACAGTCCTACACCTTTTGCCTGGCCTCCAGAGTTGAGAATACCTGCTCCTTCAGAAACTAAGTTTCACATTTTACCACAATAACTCTAGCCTTCCCAGTGGCCATACCTGCTCAAGATGATGACTGTCTGTAAACTTCTGAATACCAATATATATATATATATATATATATATATATATATATATATATATATTTTTTTTGCTAAACAATTAACAGTCTGATTTCTCAGTTTATCTTTCAGATATTCAACACAGGTCAGTTCTTCCCTTTCTTGGACCCCCATCACAAATATTCTTCTTTTATTTGAAATGTATTGTCTAATACAGTCAGATTATAGCTGGTTGTTAAATTTTCAAGAAGCTTTAGATATTGCTGAATCACTGGCCTATTCTTTCACTGCAGAAGCAAAATAGCATTGGTATGCTGACAAGCCTCAACATTTTTTTTTCTCTCTCCTTGTTCAGCTCCTACAAAAAGGCATTCAGTTTATTAAAAATATTTTGAAATTCTGACAAAATGATACCTAAAGAAGGCTCGATGTCTGCACAAAAGAAGCTACATCCAAACTTTTCTGAATTACATTTTCATAAACTTCCTTCACTTTCATTCAGTCCACCACTCTTCCAATGTTTCAGTCTTTTCAGTATCCATCTTGTACATTTCTCCACTCTTTGTGACAGGAATACATGTACACTGAATGGACTTTTGTTTAAATTATGTTTTGTCAACTTTCACAAGAAAAAAGTATATTATTTTCTACAGTGCTATCAGAATTGACTGGAAAAGATGTTATTCTTCCAGAAGCACCACAAAATCCTCCCGTGATTACTTCATTTATTTATTTATTTATTTATTTTATTTTTATTTTACATTTGTTGACCGGGATGGTCCGACTGGATACATGTCCATTTTCAGCGGAGGCCCGGGGAGAAAAGCTCCACATTAACAGTAGGAAAAAATACTTTTTAAAGAAAAACAATTTATTCTCTTTGGTAGTTTAAACAAAAAGACAAAAATACAATAAAGTATATAAAAATAGACTACCCTAGATATTGAGGGGTAGAAAAAAAAAAGAACAGACATAGGATACAACATGCTTTTTTCTCTTTCTAGTCTGACCATGATGAAAAAAAAGAAAAAACTTATGACTAGAGTGCAAGGGGAGGGGGGATAGAAGGGGAAGAAAGAAAGAAAGGGAAGAAAGAGGAAGAAGAAAGGAGAAGAAAGAGAGAGAGGTTGAGATATTGAGGGGTAGAAAAAAGAACAGACATAGGATACAACATGCTTTTTTCTTTCTACTCTAACCATGAAGAAAAAAAAGAAAAACTTATAACTAGAGTGCAAGGGGAGGGGGGATTGAAGGGGAAGAAAGAAAGAACGGGAAGAAAGAGGAAGAAGAAAGGAGAAGAAAGAGAGAGTGGTCATCTGGGATTTTAAAAGGTTAGACCCGAGAAGGAAGAGCTCCCTAACTAAGGGAGAGTTAATCTGGACTTGCACATTGTCAGAGCCAATGTGATTTGAGATGGTGAATTAGTCTTTTTTTGAATAGGTTTAGGGAGGAAGTGATGGTGAGACTGGGGGGGAGGGAGTTCCATTTTTTTCCAATGGCATTGGCAAACAGTGCTTCACCCCCTGCTATTGGACTTGATAGTTTGAGCAAGTAGCTTATTTGAGGAGCGTAAACTATTTAGATTATTGTACGGTTTAATTAACTTTATCAGTGCAGGAGTTTTATCAGGTTGTTTCAGAATTTTAAAAGCCAGAATTAGTTGGCTTTTCTGGAGAAGGTTAGGAATTCGATCCACCCCAAGTTTTTAGGTTGTTACAATGATGAGTTCTATAAGGCATCCCGGTTACAAATCTGGCAATATGATTATAACAGGATGATAGTTTATTAAGGTCAGTTATATTAAGATTCGTAAGAATGGGGGAGGCATACAGGAGGGTAGAAAGAAGATGAGAGCGGCAATGGCCATTTTGCACCTGGAGTGAGGAAGGATTTTAAGCGATAAAGTGACCCGATTTTCTTGTTAACTGTTTTAATAGTCTGATTGATATGTATATCAAATCTAAGTTTATTATCAATGGTAACCCCTAATAGTTTAGTATAGGAATCTGGGGAGATAGTAGTTCCATTTTTGGAATGTATAGTAAATGTTGTGGGTATGGACTTTTGTGCGGGGTGGAAGAGGACCAATTTGGTTTTCTTCGGATTTAGAATCAGTTGCCGTCCCAATAGCCAAGTCTCAACTGCAGTAAAACAGGATTGTGTTTTAGTTAATAGGTTGGCAAGAGATGGATCCGAACAGACTAATGTCGAGTCGTCTGCATATTGAATACAGATGGCATCTGGGATTGCTTTGTAGAGGTCATTTATAAAGATTGAAAAGAGAAGAGGTCCCAGTATGGAACCTTGGGGAACTCCTATGGTATTGGGTAGGAGGCTAGAAAGCTTATTCTGCCAGAGTACCGCTTGTTGCCTATCAGAGAGATAGGCATGAAACCAGGCCAGAGATTGGTTATCTAAGTAGAGGTTTTAGGGTGTTATGAAGTAGTTGGTGGTTCACCATGTCAAAGGCCTTTGATAGGTCCAGAAAGAGAGCTGATGATATTCTTTTCTCATTCCTGTTATGGTTAATAGAATCAGTGAAAGAAAGAAGGGCAGTGGTAGTGCTATGATGGGGTCTGAAGCCATGTTGTGAGCTGGTTAACAGGTTGTTCTGGGTAAGATAGTAGATTAGTTGTTTGTGTATGCATTTTTCCATAATTTTGGCTAATGGAGACATTATAGCTATGGGCCTATAATTTGATAGTTCAGATGAGCTACCTTTATGGAGTGGTATCACATGGGATATTTTCCAGATTGAGGGGATTGTAGATTCAACTATGGTGCGATTGATGAGTATCGAGATGGGGTAGGCTATGACGTCAGCAGCCTTTTGTAAGTATTCTGCTGGGAGAAGGTCAGCAGAGAGAGTAGTTGGTTTTAGTTTCTTCAGTAAGGATCGAATGTAGTCAGTTGAGACAGTTTGAAATTTAAAGGTGGGTTTGGACATTAGGATGTTATCTATCTTAGGGATGTTGGCAGCTGGTAACTGGTTAGCTAGGGATTGTATAGTGTTAGTAAAAAAGGTGTTAAAGGAATTAGCTACTTCTTCTGGTATTTTATCACATAGCGTTTCTGGCGTGGGAGTTGACGATTTGCCTGGATGGAGTAGATTATTTAAACCGGCCCAGAATTTTTGAGGGTTATTTTGATGTTTTTTTTGTAGTTGGCAATAATAACTTTTTTTTTTCATTTAACAGAAAAATCCAGTCCCTTACTTTTGAAGGTCCTAGCCATATATTTACCACATTGCCAAAATGAGCACTGCTAAAAGTGATTTAGTGCTGTTAAGTGTTTAAAAACGTACAGAAAATCTGGCATCATCAAACATGGAAAATAGTTTTAAGGGAATAGTGTTGTAAACTCAAAACTATTAACTACTTGACTTACGGATTTAATTTCTAGTATCAGTAGTATGAAACAATAAATCTTTCTCACATGTAAAACATACATGAAATGATTACTGTGTATGGTTTTCCAATTTCGTCAATGGAACTAAGATATCCAAGGACTGATTATACAAAATGAGAAGCACGTAACTTCAGGTAAGGATCCTGAATTTAGACATTAGCATTTATGTTCATTGTACTGTTAAAACAACAGTAATTATAAAGGTATTGTTTATTTTAGTTCACTTTAAGAATACTTAAGGATTCTCTCTTAAAATTTGAACATAAACACCTGTGTATGAGTGACTCACTCTCCTTGGAAGCAGAACAAATTAAACACATGAACTCAATGTCTGCAGTACAGAGAGGTATGTGAGAAATATGGTCACAGTCATAATCATAAACATGTGTATAGTAAAGCATTTGTGCAGTCCCACCAACTACAGGTTGTAGGTTTTTTTTTTTTTTTGTTTTTTTTTACCTATTTTCTCATAAAAAAAATGACATATACTTTACCCCAGACTGCACAAAGACAACAACTAAAATTGAAAAATGTATAACTGGAAAGTTACTTTTGTGCAGTTAGTTACAATTTCACAAAATTGTATGAGTAACTTGACACAATAGGCAGAATTCATTAGGTCAATGAGACACCTTGTGGTAACTCATTGGAATCCAGAGATGGTCCTAATATGGTACTCTACATGAACACATGCAGCACCACATCAGTCTGTTTCTGAGACCATACTACATGCAAATGAAGCAGTCTGAGGGAGAGGCATATGCTCATTAGCCATGCAATATCTCCACTGGAACTGCCCCCAGGAAGGCATCTACATGCTGAGCAATTCATAGGCTCACTCGTCCATGTAGATTAGCAGGTCAACCCCTACCATGTTGTGGTAGTGAACAATGCCAAAATGCTGTGTGCAGCCATTGTGGAACAGGTAAGTAGTGGAGATTTTAGTGGTAAGGGAGGGGTCAGGAATTGTGTGAGTAAATGTATGTAAGGAGTTGTAATGGACTTCCTGGGAGATAGTGTAAAGGGGGTAGTGAGTGGGTAAGGTAGGTAGGGGTGCGAGAATGCATGTGACTAATGTCAGGTGGGTGGTGTTTGTGTGTGTATTGGGGCAGCTGTCAGACCTTCACACACACCTAGACTATGAAGCATAATAATCTGCAACATTGGTGGAGGAACACCAGCCACCAAGGATACCTAAACTATGGGGACAGAGGGCCACTAGCCACCACAGATTACTGCATAAGATGTGTGCCATAATAGCAGTTAAACTAGTACAGGGATGGGGGTGAACACTAGACACCAGAGATTACTACTATGTGCTGTAATGGTATTTAAACCAGTACAAGGATCAGAGGGTGAGGGGAGCAATACCAGGGATAGAACAGGCAGCAAGAGACTGCAAATAAAGGAGACATTAGGGACATACAGACAACTGGGGACAGAAGCGGAGACTGGTGTGTATGCATGCATTTGTATTTGAATGTGTACATGTGTCTGTGTTTGTGAGAAAGTGATTGGGGGAGAGATGCCTTTGACTACAGCATGTGGCTGCCACAGTTAACTACCACAGGAAGTGCTGATCTTCACATCATGGTAGTTAGCTGTGATTCAGAGGCATGCAAATGAGCCAGTAATGAGGTCTTCTTTATCACAGCTTGCATGTCTGACTTGTAGAATAACGTCGTGGGAGCAGAGCCTTAGAAGCATGAGCCATACTGCTTGTACTAGGCCTATTAATGAATCCCCAGGATTGATTTTAGTTTACTTCTCCAAAAATGCTGAGAAAAATAATAACCTAAATTGATTAAAAATTGCCTGCTACAAAACCAGCAAGTTATTCACTTGTGACAGTTGATTAGAACAAGAGCTGCTTATCTACCCAATGAATTAAGTCCAGACCAGACAGATGACACAGGTCTGCACATCCCTATAGCAAAGATAAAACACAGAGACTGGAACCAGTGGCATATTGTTAGCATCTGAGAATTGTGGACTATATACCAAAGTCATAAAACAGTTTAAAGTGCTATAGAGAACTACTTCATGCTCTAGGTTCTAATAGATGATCTTTGTATCTGACTCTATTGTATTGTATTGTTCTGTTTCTATAATAGATCTCTGCACACTGCAGCTTTGGCTAAGTCTGCCATTTTAGGAATGTGTATGTCTCCTTTCCATCAAAATGTTTGCACTACCATTTGACTTGCAATATGATGAAGCAAAAAGCATCAGAATGTGTGAGTCAGACATTTTAATCAGTGAAACTCGCATCATATGCTATGATGCAAGGAAATATTTTTTCTTGTTTTCACATTGTTGAACAGTTTGTGTTGTAATAGTATTCATCTTATCTTGCTAACATTAAATAAAGAATTGCCTTGTGTTCTACAGTGCTGCAGAGAACAGCCACCAACCTGAATCAAGCATTTTCTCATTTTAAAGACATCACAGATAGCAGTTTAGTACACTATGCACTTCACCCTCAAACTAAGACCTTGTTATCTATTCACATTTAGTAGCAGTAACAAATATTGTACTAAACAACATCATTGACACTGTGACATTTTGAATCCTGGCCTTGTGGAGTACTTTTCAGGTAATCTAGCAAGTGAATTAAAGAAGTAGTTGAGACGTACGCTTATCCAAGAGTATTTTACTTGTTCTCTGTGTGCAGCCTGTTAAATACAAGTATTTGTTCATTACAGTTGCATGAAAGTGGAGATGTGTATAATTATGAAGTGCTTACAAAGGAGCAAAGCCTTCTGAGATAATATTCTGGTAAGCATCTGTGTATTTTATAAGTATGTAATATGCACTATTAAGTGGTTCTCTGCCGGTTTTCTGGTGTACCCATGCTTGTTGTGACCTATATGAATAGCGGTGGTGCTAGAAGACTGGTTGATAAAAAGGAGTGCCATTTCTAACATATGAGGTGGGAGAATTTTTTTTTTTTTTTTTGCTGAATGCTGCTTTGCTGTACTTTTCGCACTTAGCTTGAGACCATTTTCAGTACACCAGGTATGTGCATATTCCAACCCTTGCTGGAGCTGTTTAGTATCAATGGATGAATAGATAATGGTGCCCAGCTTGCAGTCATCAATGGCACTTCTGCCATATTAGCTTGAATGTTTGTAAAAAAAAAAAAATCAAGTAGGAGAGGGCCTAGGACTGATCTCTGTGGGACCCCAATAGTTACAACTTTATGACTATCAGTCCTCTATTTGGTTCATAGGTTCATAGGTAGGTACTAGGCTATCGGCCCAAGGGCCTAAGTAAGCCTAGCCAACAGTGAGCTTATCGAAGGAAGGACACTGAGGAAACTCGGGGCTATAATATATAACATTAAGTGTCCTGTTTTTTTGTTTATTTTGTTCTTTATTTCTTTGTTATTTATAGCACTTTGTGTACTGTGTATTTTTCTAGTTAGTTTCACTGTGTGTGAGGTATTAACTGGAAATTGTCCACTTTTATTAAGCATCTGTTGGGTTGTTTGTTTCTGATAACTTGTTGCAGTTAAACTCTTTTTTCTAGAGGCTCCTTTAGCTGTTTAAAACTTTCATTTAAAGGCTCACTGCTGCTTTTCAGCTGTGAGAAACATTTCTGCAGTTTGTTTTCCACCCTCCCTCCCTGTTGATATAGTGTTTTTATAGTTGGTGGCTTTGCAGTTGCCCGCCCCTAGTGTAAATTTGATCTGGGACCTTCCTTCCAGTCTAGTGTCATTACCTCATTCTACCCAGTACAGGGAGAACATTTGAGAAGGCCAATCAGCTTAGTTTCTGCTACTCCTTTCTCACTTTCCTTTCTCTCTTTCCACTTAAAAAAATATATATCTGCTTTTACTGTATTTGTGTTTCTTCCTACTTTATTTTGCTTTTGTGTCATCTTAAAAGTACTCAATTGTATTTATTACTGCTTGGTGTAACTCGTTCTTAGCCTTTTAGTTTAAGCACTTGGGCTTCAAACCAGTTGTTTTACATTAAGAAGGTTTGTGGTCTGCACTGTAGTGGCAGAACAGGTAGCTTACATCCTTCTAAGTTGGGAACTGCTGATTGAGGGCTCAGTGTCTGTTATTCTAAAAGTGTATTAATTCTGGTTTAAGCACTTGGGCTTCAGGCCAGTTATTTTACATAAAGAGGGTTCGTGGTCTACACTCTTGTGGGAGGAGAGGCTGGACTCTGCCCTTCTGAGCTGGGAATTACTGGTTAAAGGCTTATAGTGCCTGCATATTTGAACTGCTTCTTACTGAAATTGGTACACCTTGTTTGCTGTAGCATAGACTAGATCCAGGCCTGCTGAATCTAGCTTTGTTTGTATAACTTGAGCACTAATCCAGGCATTCTTTAAAGTATTCAATTGCATTTATTACTGCTTGGTAGTAACTTGACTAAAGTGTAGCTATCATTCTAAGTCTTTTGGATTAAGCACTTGGGCTTCAGACCAGTTGTTTTACATTAGGAAGGTTTGTGGCCTGCACTGTGGTGGCAGGACAGGTAGCTTACACCCTTCTAAGTTGGGAACTGCTGATTGAGGGCTCAGTGTCTGTTATTCTAAAAGTATATTAGTTCTGGTTTAAGCACTTGGGGTTCAGGCCAATTATTTTACATTAAGAAGGTTCGTGGTCTGCACTCTTGTGGGAGGAGAGGCTGGACTCTGCCCTTCTGAGCTGGGAATTTCTGATTAAAGGCTTATAGTGCCTGCATATTTGAACTGTTTCTTACTGAAGTTGGTACACCTTGTTTGCTGTAGCATAGACTAGATCCAGGCCTGCTGAATCTAGCTTTGTTTGTATGCTTGTTATTTCCCTGAAACGCTAATTCCACCTAAAACATGGCTTTTCAGCGCTTCTGTGGATCCCTAGTGATATCTGCATTGCTTACTGTACTTATTTCCTTGTTTCACTTGTATGAAAGTTACTGTTTGTCGTTTTTGCATTTAAGTTACATGTAACACATTGCATTTAAGTTACCTGGCACTTGCTCACTAAGTCAGCACTAAAAAATTAAAAGCACTACACCCTCACAAACTCCCCTTGAGTACCTTGTTCCCCATTGGCCCTTTTTTCAATTATAAAGGAATTCCCAATACTATTCTAGCATGCCCAAAGGTCAGTTGTCAATCTCCTCTCCGGTCCAGCTGGTGAATCTGGGAATCTTGAGGCAATGTTACAACTGCCTCATGTACACAGACAACCCTCTCCTCCTCCCAACAAATTCCAACACATGTGAGAGATGCAACCATATAGCCAAACTGGAGGCTAAGCTCTCTCAACTCAGTACTGGCATAACCAGTCAGGAGGAGAAGGAAATCACACTCACTACAATTCCAGTCTCACATAGACCTACCACGACAGCAAACCAAACACATAAACCCACAAAAACATACTCGGAGGCTCTAAATAAAAATTTGCCTAAGCAGCAGAGACCTCCAAAGCAGACACCCAAGCAACCACTACCCCAAAACAAAACACGTGCAACACATAGCTCACAAAGCCAGTGTGCCGAACAGTCACAGCCCTTAAGGCTAAACAACACACCTGATACACTTGTAATAGTTGACTCTATCATCAGGCACACTGACGTCCCGCTCACCAGGCTGAACAAGGAGAAGGTCACGGTGAGCTGCCTGTCGGGCGCTAGGATCCGCCACATAACACAAACACTCAGGTCACTCCAAGGCAAGTACAAATATGACTCAAGTTATTGTCCATGCTGGTGGTGAATGACCCGAGACGCATCTCCCTGGACTACATGAAAATAGACATAGAGGAGCTCTCTGAGCTTGTAGCCCAGGCCGGTATGACCCTGACCTTGAGTAGCATCTTACCCTCACCAAGAATTATGCCAAAATATGAAGACAAGATGATCAATTTCAACAATTGGCTTAAGTATTGGTGTCATTCAAAGGGGATCCAATGCCTGTCAGCCTGGGATGACATGCTCGACAAGCCACGATGCTTCGCTAGGGACGGCTTGCACCTTGTCACCCCTGGGCTTTCGGATATTGGCAAAGGCTCTTGCTACCCCCATAGTGCCTTTTTTAGGCAAGGCTCAAAAGACAAACCCACCTCCATAGGCATCACAAGGGATAAGAAACTAAGAGTAATGCTACTCAACGCCAAAAGTCTAAACCTCAAGATGCATGCACTCGCAACTCTCTTTAGCATGGAGAACATTGATATCTGTGCAGTAACAGAAACCTGGTTCAAGGCTCCCAAGAGCACCCCAGTACTACCAGGTTATACCTCATACCATGCTTTTCGGCCCCAAAACTTGGACCGAACCACAAAAGGAGGGGGAGTATCAATATTCGCCAAAGATACCCACACCTCCAGGTTGGTGGCACAGCACGAAGCATCAGAGACTATCCATGTGCAACTAACAGTGGGTAAAACTGCCTTCCAGTTTATAGCCTGCTACAGACCACCCTCCCAAACAAAGGAACCCCACTCGGCCTTCCTGAGAACACTGGAAAATATGAAGGTCTCTCCAAACACCATTATATTGGGCGACTTCAACTACCCAAACATAGACTGGGAGCATTACTCTAGCACCAACACCCTAGCCCAAAGGTTCCTAGAATTTATAAACTCAGATGCTATGGAACAATTTGTTACCACTCCCACAAGAGGGGAAAACATACTGGACCTGATCATCACCAACATGGGGACTCTATGCTCCAGACCAGAAGTGTACCCCTCACTGGTAAGATCAGACCATAAACTAATCTCACTGGATATTCACATCCCGACCCCACCCCCTATCCAGAAAACCACAGTGAAAAACTTCTCTAAAGCAAATTTCACACTCCTCAAAACCGAGGTGGAATCCTTCAAAGCCCCCAGGACTGTGGAAAATACAGCCCAGACCGCAGAATCCTTTATAAACGCATTCTATGAACACCTTCAGGAATGCATGGATCATGCAATCCCAAATAAAACCAAGACCCAATCCACCAAAGGCAGACGTCCTGTCTGGTGAACCCCAGCCATAAACAAACTATACAATAGAAGGAGGAAGCTACTACATGATAGAGCAAAATCCCAAAAAGGAAGGCATCTCTGATCAGTATTAGCAAAAAACTATGGGCACTCATAAAATCGTCTAAGGCCAGCTTCGAGAGAAAAATTGCACAGGACATTAATGATAATCACAAGGCTTTCTTTAGTTATGTTAGGAACCTGGGTGGGAATTCCCAGATATGCTCAGAATTAGTCCAAAATGACAAAAAATACACCAAACCCACAGACATTGCCAACATCCTAGCTGACAGGTTCAGCGCAAACTCCCCACCAAAAGGGCAAATATCTATCCCAGCAGAGTGCTGCCCCCCTGACATCTCAGATGCTCAGGTAAGAGCCGCCCTCTCCAAAGCAAAAAACACAGCATCAATGGGACCAGATGGTGTCCCGGGCTGCGTCCTACATGAACTCCAAGAAGAGCTAAACCCAAACATAAAACTACTATTCAATCTCAGCCTTATAACAGGATATGTACCCAAAGAGTGGCGTAAGCAGCAGTGGTGCTCTCCACAAAGGTGGTGCCTCAACGGATTCTGGAAACTATCGCACCATAAGCCTGACTAGCTTGGTCTGCAAAGCTATGGAAAGGATCATCATGGACCTCATAAATAAAGATATTGGGGACCTACAGACACTGGATCCTACCCAGTTCGGCTTTGTTAAGGGCAGATCCTGCCTCTTAAACCTGGTCGACTTCTTTGAAACAGTCACCAAGGCCATTGACGAGGGGAAGGTGGCCCACACAGCCTACCTGGACCTCGCAAAAGCCTTTGATACAATACCCCACTCGGGCATTATAGATAAGCTCACCAGCTTAAATATAAACCCCTATGTCACTGGATGGGTTGCAAACTGGCTCAAGGACAGAACCCACATGGTTAGAGTTGCTGGAGCCATGTCAGACTCCAAACCAGTTACAAGTGGCATCCCACAAGGCTCAGTCCTGGGACCTCTCTTGTTCGGTATATATTTCTCGGAGGTACAGGCAAACACGGAAGGACTGTGGCTGACCAAGTTTGCAGATGACTGCAAACTGGGCGCTATAATCGACTCTCCAGCTGACACAGGCATCCTCCAAAAGGGCCTCATAGAAACAGACAACTGGTGCCAGAGCCATGGCCTCAAGCTAAATGCCAAAAAGTGTATAGTCATCCCCTTTGGCAAAAACAAAGTGCCCACAAATTACCACATAGGTGGTAATCCATTAAGTACAGAAGAAGTAATTAGGGACCTGGGGACCCAAGTTGATAGCAATCTCTCATTTGACAACCACGTGGCCAAAGTTGTTAGAAAAACATTTTATATAGCCCACCTAATCATGAAGGGATTCACATCTAGATCAGGGGAGGTCATCATGCCTCTTTACTCATCCCTCATCAGGGCCATAATTGAGTACAATGCCCCTTTTGGAATGTACCTTACCAGACACCTGCAGCAACTGGAAAGATCCCAAAAGTACCTCACCAAGAGGATCAAAGGGCTCAAACAGATGCCATATGCTGCCTGGTTAAAGAAACTCCAGCTCTACTCAGTGGTATACCACCTGCTCAGAGGCAATCTGTGCCTGACGTATAAAGCCATGTCCAAACCAGAATTAATGGACATGCTGCACCTCAGAAAATCCAAATCCCATCGAGCTATGCGCTGGAGAGACTTGAACCTCAGCACTGAAATAAATAGGACATGCTGGAGGGACAGATTCATAACCCAGAGGCTCCCTTCACTCTGGAATAAAATCCCAGTCCTGGTTAGGCAGAGTCCCTCATTGACTCTCTTCAAGAGGAATCTTGATGAGTGGATGGGAGATCATAGGTTTACCCCGGGTATCACTTTTGTGTCACTGTTAGAGGCACAGTATACTAACCTCGAAAAAGGGCATAGCAAAATTAATTTAAAATGGGTGGTGAAAGCCAAACACACTCTGGCTAAGCTTATAAATGCCCTAGGGCAGATAGCCTAGTATGAACCTATGAACAAGGTTCCCTGGCTTACGCCACCCAAGAAAGTTAATTTCCTGTGCCCCTGTCGAGCAGAGCCACAGAAGTGATCCCTGGGGTGTATTTCCTATTTCCCATCCACTCATCAAGATTTTTCTTGAAGAGTGCTAATGAGGAACTTTGATTGACATAGATGGGTAGCTTGTTCCAGAGTATAGGAAGTCTCTGGATCAGGAATCTATCCCTCCAGCATGCCCTGTTTATTGTGGTGACAAAGTTTAGGTCCCTAGAGTGTGTAGCTCGGAGGGATTGGGATTTCTTTAGGTGTAGCATGTCCAACAGCTATGGGTTTAATATAGCTTTATATGTTAGGCAGAGATCTCCTCAGAGTAGGCGATATGCTACAGAGTAAAGCTGGAGTTTTTTGAGACTGTCAGTGTAGGGCATCTATTTGAGGCCTCTAATCCTCTCTATGAGGTACTTCTGTGGCCTTTCCAACTACTGCAGTTGTCTTGTGAGGTACATTCCAAAAGGGGCGTTGTACTCTATAATGGGTCTAATGAGTGTCGAATAGAGGGGAACAATGACCTCTTTTTTTCATGGATGAGAACCCTTTTGTGATGGTGTGCCACATAGAAGGATTTCCTGACTACTGTGGCGATTTGATTATCAAAGGAGAGAGAGTTTTGTATTAGAACATTACCCTACCAGATGCGCAGTAGCAAGGACTGCCCAAACCCCACCCAGCACTCTCCACATGAATTTATTTTGAAAACTGCTTTGAATAAACTTGGAAAAACCATCCTCACAGAAATGAGCATTTTAAACTTTGTATTCAATACAAAGCCTTTTCTCCCTTATTTGTTGGTACCAGATTTTCCAATTTCCATTGGTCAAAAGCTTCGATATATTTATTATGTGTTAGACTAAATAATTTGGCAGAACGTGTACTTACAAATGGTATACCGATCCAAACAAATGTTTACCTATTACAACAAACACAGAATATGCTGCATTTATACAAAAGTATTACACTATTACACTGACAATTACAATTCTTTAAAGGGGAGGGGGAAAACACATAAAATGCTGCATGTATAAAATCTATTACACAGATTTAAAATTCCTATTCTGTAGGTGTGGGGTGTGGGTGGCAACCTTTCTGGGAAGTCTTTTTTATTGTCCCACTGCCTCAGAATATTGATTGTTGCATTATCTCCAGAAAAAAAATGTTTAAAGAAAGTGGGGGGGTGCAGGGGGGCTTGCCCCCCTGCAAAAGCAATTACTGCACAACATTATACCAAAGAAAGGTGGGAGTGCACGGGTTATGGGTATGGACTGCAAAATGGGAGCTTGTGGGTACTGCGTACATACTGCCCTTCTGACCTGTTTCTTACCCTAGAACAGATAGTATGTGGTTAAGTACAAAGTGACAAAGCAAGTCAGATGCGCAGGACATGCGGTGCTTTCGACAGTGCACTTATAAATGTAGAAAATAATTGACATTCACATGTCACTGTATAATCTGCATGGCTCGTCACCCTGCCCTGTCATCATGTAGGCCATGCCCATTCCTGAGCGAGAATCATGGTGGGGTAATGTTCTAATACAAAGCCGGAGAGACTACTGTCCACCTGGATCCCAAGGTCTCTTATCACACATTCAGCATTAAGTATACTGCCGTTTATGTGGTAGTTCATGGGTACAGAATTTTTACCAAAGGGGATGACAATGCACTTTTTGGCATTGAGCTTGTCGCCATGCCTCTGACACCAGGCATCTGTCTCAGTGAGGCCCTTCTGTACGATGTCCACATCATTTATGGACTCTACTATGGCTCCTAGTTTGCAGTCATCTGTGAATTTTGTTAGCCAGAGGCCTTCTTTGTTAGCCTGTACTTCAGAGAAGTAGATACCAAATAGGAGAGGTCCCAGGACTGAACCATGTGGTACTCCACTTGTCACTGGTT
Source organism: Protopterus annectens (assembly GCF_019279795.1). Lineage (NCBI taxonomy): Eukaryota > Metazoa > Chordata > Ceratodontiformes > Protopteridae > Protopterus > Protopterus annectens. The sequence goes on along the minus strand of NC_056737.1, from coordinate 1,809,516,686 downwards.
TGAAGTCAGATTTGGAGTCTGCAACTTTTACAGTGTGGGTTCTGTCAGTGAGCCAGTTGGCAACCCATCTTGTGACATAGGGATTTATACCTAGTTTAGAGAGTTTAGCTATAATTCCAGAATGGGGGATGGTGTCGAAAGCCTTGGTGAGGTCAAGATAGGCTGTGTGAACCACCTTACCCTCATCTGCGGCTTTGGTGACTGCCTCAAAGAAGTTGATCAGGTTCAGAAGGCATGATCTGCCTTTCACAAACCCGAACTGGGTGGGGTCCAGAGTTTGGAGGTTACCAATGTCTTTGTTTATGAGTTCCATGATGATATCATGGCCTTGCAGACCAGGCTCATCAGTCTAATAGGGCAATTTTTCCCAGGATCAGTGCTGGCTCCCCCTTTGTGGAGTGGGATAACTGTTGCTGTGTATCATTCATTGCGTACAAAGCCTGACGTGAGACTATGATTGAATGTGGTGCTTAGGTGGGGAGCCAGTTTGTTCTGAAGTTCGTGTAAAACGCATGTTGTCTGGTCCCATGGATGCTGTGTTTTTGGTTTTAGAGAGTGCAGCTTTTACCTGCATAGATGTGATTACAGGGACTCTGCATTCTTCCTGTATAGATATGGGCCCTTTAGGGGGTGAGAGGAGGGTAAAGTTAGCACTGAACCTATCTGCCAGGATGTTGGCAATATCAGTTGGTTCTGTAATTTCCGTGCCATTGTACTTTAACTCAGAGCAGATCTGGGTGTTGCCATTGAGATTCTTGACATAGCTATAGAATGCTTTGTGGTTGCTCTTAGAATCAGTGGTGATTTTGTTTACATAGCTAGCTTTGGAGGATCTTATAAGGGATCTCATCTTTTTACTGAGGCTGACCATGGAGCTCCTCCACTCATGGGATTTTACTCTCTTTTACAACAGTTTCTTTCTTCTGTTGTAGTGTTTGTTTATGGCAGGGAACCACCGGATTGGCTTCCTTTTTTTTGGAGGATAGCGTCTTGGTTCTGTTTGGGATAGTACGATCCATGCACTTGTGTAAGTGCTTATAGAGTGCATTTGTGTAGGATTCAGCAGTCATAACTGTATTGACCATCTTCATGGGTGTCATGAAGTTCACCACTTCTGTCTTAAGAAGCATGAAGTTGGCTATGGAGAAATTTTTTACCATGGTTTCCTTAATTGGGAGTGGGGATCCGGATATCTAGGATGATTAGCTTATGGTCGGATCTGACCAACGAGGAGTTGACTTCAGGTGTGGAACACTGGTCACTTGTGTTGGTAATGATTAGGTCTAGGATATTGTTGCCCCTGGTGGGGGTGTGGATAAGTTGATCCAGGGCATTAGAATTTATGAATTCCAGAAAGCGTTGAGTGAAGGAGGTGGTACATGAGTAGTTTTCCCACTTAATGGTGGGGTAGTTGAAATTGCCCATTATTAGGATGTTTGGTTGAACCCTAATATTTTCCAGTATATCAAGAAAAAAGGAGTGGGAATCCTGGGGCATGGTGGGGGATCTGTAGCAAGCTACAATTTGGATTGCAGTTTTGCCCAGAGTTAGTTGTATTTGGATAACCTCGGATGCATTATGCTGCACAACTAGCCGGGAGGTGTGGCTATCCTTAATGAATATGGACACACCTCCGCCTTTGGTGTTCTGGTCCACATAGGTCACCCTCTATGTTCCTAGAATCCCATAACTCATACCTAGACCTACTGGAGGCACTCATCATTAAGTCAAATACCCTATTCATGGGAGACTTTAACTACCCCTCAATAGGCTGGAAAAGGTACTCTGCCTCATACTTGCAAGTCAGTTATTCCTGGACTTTATTAACACAACTACCCTTTGGCAGATGATGTGTACACCCACCAGAGGTTCAAACATCCTGGACCTGGTACTCACCAATATGGGAGAGCACTGCAACCCCTTCCCCCAGTGTCACGTCCTCACTGGTGAGGTCAGACCATGAAGCTGTCTCCTCTAAAATAAAAATCAACTTGGTAACCCCAGCAAACCTTGTAACAGCTAGGAACTATTCCAAAGCAAACTGCATCCTATTAAGTGATAGTCTATCAAAATTAAATGGCCCTTTCAACCTCGAGTTCACAGCAACCTATGCAGAATTGTTCACAGAGACACTGTACAATTATGTAAAAGGCTGTATGAAGTCTGCTGCACCTACTAGAAGTAAGCCCAAAATAAACTCTTAAACACACTGATGGAATCCTAACCTTAACAGAGTATATAACAAATGGAAAAAAGTCATGGCTTAAATCAGGAAGAGCAACTCCCTAATGATAGGAGTTTTCTAATTAAAGTAAACGGGAAACTAAGAGGACTAATTAAGTCCAACAAGGCCAGATAGTAGGTAAAGATACCCTCACCGGCTAAAGACAACTGCTATGTCTCAAACCTCAAAGGCAGCACACATCAGTGATCTGAACTGGTGGTCAATGGTGTCACCTTCATTGAGCAGAGTGTCATAGCAAATTTTCTGGCTGACAAATTCAACTTAAACTTTCCCCCCTGCCTCCTAGAATGAAATACCGAGTAGTATAACCACCCCAACTATTAACAGAGGGAGCAGGTCCTGGTAGCACTTGCTAAGAACAAAAATACAGCCTCATTGTACCCTGACAATATCCTAGGATGCTTGAAGCATTACCTATCAGGACCACTTGAATCACTTGTCAACTATAGCCTGAAAACAGGCTTTGTACCATAAGAATGAAGGACCGCAACAGTTATCCCACTTCACAAGGGTGGAGCATCAACCAGCTCTGGAAATGAATATGTAATGCCATGGAATGAATTTTCATGGAAATGATACAAAGACATAATCAAACTTCAGACACTGGAATCAACCCAATTTAGTTTTGTCAAAGAAAGATCATGCCTATTAAACCTGGTAGACTTCTTTGAGAAGGTCAACAAGGCAATGGATGAGGGGAAAACCATGCATACCACCTACCCGGATCTGGCTAAGGTATTTGATACAATGCCCCACTTGGGTTTAGTTGACAAACTCCCCAAACTGGCATAAACTTCTGCATAACTTGCTTGATTGCCAGCTGGCTTACAGACAGGACCCAGGAAGTCGGGATTGGTGATACCACCTCCATTAAGTGACTGATCATAAGTGGGGTAACTCAGGGCTCTGTGCTGTAACCACTCCTATGTGGCATCTACTTCTCTCAGGTAAATGCAAATGTCAGGAGCCTTTGGCTGACCAAGTTTGCAGATGACTGCAAATTGCAACCTATCTCACCATGACACAAACATCGTACAAGTGGGTCTAACACAAACAAATGACTGGTGCCAAAGTCAATGATTAAAACTCAATGCCAAGAAATGAATTATAGTGCTTTTTGGGAAAATGGCCACCCAGACTAATTACTCCATCGATAAGACACCCATGAGATTTGATCTGGTTGTCAGGGATCTGGGAACATATGTGGACAGTAATCTGGCCTTTGACCAACATGTGGTCGAGTCAACCTACATACTGCCACCACACAAGCATCTCTTATACAGTACGCAGATGACTCTACCCTGATCTGCTCTGCCGCCACTCTACCAGAACTACAACAAATCACACAGGAATCATTCTTTTCTGTAAAAAGCTGGCTATCCAATGCTCAGCTCCTACTCAACCAAGTAAGACACAACTTCTCCTGTTCCAACCTTCCAAAGCCACCTAAAACACCCCCACTTCAACAGTCTTGCCAAAGATAATACCGTCATCTCTCCATCAGAACACACAAAATTACTCGATGTGGAAATAGACAACAAACTTAGATTTGACACCCACATATCTCTTACAATAAAAAAAGTTCACAAGAAATGTGGTGCATTATATCGAAGCCACCAAGGCAACTAGAATCTCCATAGCCAATTCCCAGCTAATCTCCACCCTACTCTATGCATCCCCCATACTTACCAACCTTAGACAGACAGACCTACACAAACTAGATGCTTGTTACAACAAAATTGCTAAATTTGTCACTGGGACCTCCTACCACAGCCATCATTGCATCTCCCTTACAGAACTAAACTCGCTAGAACTCCCACAACTCCTTCACTTTAATCAACTCACCCTCGCTCATAAACTTATTAACCACCCCCTTAACATCCCTTCCCTTCAAACCCTTCTCCAGCCTTGTCACCCCACTAGGCCCCTAAGATCAAGCAACAAAAATCAACTCACTGTTATCAAACCCAAAAACTCAGTAGGCGAAGCCATATTTTCATGTACCAAATCTAAACTTTGGAACGATCTTCCACCCTCTATAACTACTCTACCTTCCAGCAGCCTTTTCAAGACTGCTCTCAAATTCCACTTAAATTTGCACTGGCTTTATCCTTGTTCTAATCCAGACTAACACCCCACCCTTAGCCCCCCCACCCAGACTCTTAACCCAACTATACTACCACCACTACTAACCACAGTCAGAAACAGCTAGTTGTCTTTACATACTTTAACATCTTGCCTGACAACTTTGTTGCTAATATTATAAATGACAAGAAACTATCTTAACTTGCAACATTTACTGCATATACTGTTGATAATCAATATCTTGTTATTGTATTAAAGCCAACAATCTGTAATGTTGTTTACTATTGCTGCAACTTTGTATCTCTATTTATCATGTACATGACATGGAGCTTTTCTCCCCGAGCATCTGCTGAAAAAGGACCCGTGTCCAGTCGGAATTTCCAGGTAAACAAATGTAAATAAATAGAATGATTTTTATTAACTTATTTATTTATGTCCAACTTATAAGTAAGGGCATGAGATCCAGATCCAAGGTAGTCATAATGCAGTCTTTCAGCCATTATCAGGCCCATCATTGAGTATAATGCCCATTTGGTGTGTACCTGACCAAGGATATGCAGTAGTTGAAATGCCCACAATGATTCCTTATCAAGAATCTGCAGCATCTACTCCAAGACCACCAATTATTGCAGAGACCACTTTCTGCCTCTCAATAGTCATCTTGGGATTAGTGCTTCTGTTTTGCTCCTGGTGAGAAGGAGCATAGGGACTTTTTTTCTGGGGACTGTGGAGCACTAGAAAGCGTAATAACTCTTTCATAATTGCCAGCTTGGAGTTTGTGCTTATATTTTACTCCTGGTCAGAGTCTGTGCTTGACCTTCCTAATTTGTCTGGCTGTTTGTTATTCAAGGCATTTAACAGGAAAAGGCAACAATAAGCCTACAGACCTTACATCATCTGGGACAAGACTATGGATCACCAAACAGGCTGTGCCTGCTTGTCATCTTGGGATTGGTGCTACTGTTTTGCTTCTGGTAAGAGAGGGAGCAAAGGAGCATTGTATCCCAGCAGAGTGAAGCTGTGGTGAGACCAGCACTACTAGTAGTAGTCAGTCAGGTGACTCCCCTCTTTTCATCATTCCTGACAAGCTGATTCTTTCTTGTCAGTAAGTACTGCTTGATTTGTTTCTAGCTTCAGAATATCTGCCTAAATACTTTATCCATAAATCATCAGACTCTACTTCTTAATTTCCCCTTAAGTGTTTGGCAGTGCTCTGTATACCCACAGACACCCTGAGTTAACATTTTTCCTGTAAAAGCAACATTGAATTTCACCAGTACCTTGTTGCACACAGGACAACTAGTTTGTGGTGACAAGCACTGCCCCCAGAGTTGTAAACTGGATACTCCTGGCATTACTTTATATTCTCACCCCAACTGCCTAATTAATGAAAAATGGTCTGTTGCCATGTATATGGACTTTCCCACTATCGCTGTTACCAACTTGGTGGGTATGGACATCTTGAAGCAATGTAGAAATTGCCTCATGTTTACTGACAACCAGTTAATCCTCAAACTGATATGGATACGGCAAGTGAGAGATATATTTACACAATGTCACAGGAGGCAAAGCTCTCGTATAAAAGCACTTGTAATGTCAATAAGGTTATCAGTAGTACACATGCTGCACCCATCACACACACTTCAAAGCAGGCACATAGATCCACATATGCTGAGGAAATTAAATGTAACCTTCCTAAACCTGAAAGAACTCTGAAACAAAGTACATATGACAAGCACCCTCCGCAACCCCAAATGCACTTTTCAAAACAAAGCCAACATCAACACATACAGCCACATCTCATGGAGCCTCTACTTCTAAGCCCATAACGCAAGCCACCACAGAGTCCAACATTCTAATCATTGGAGACACACTGATGTAATTGGCTTAGTCTTTGTGGTCATTCTAAGGGGGTGCAGTATTTGTCAGCATGGAAACAAATGGTCAAAGACCATGCTGCTTTGCCTGTGATGGTCTACACCTCTCCTCTGTAGGTTTTAGAATATTAGCTAAAATATTGTCCTCCCCATAGTGCCTTTGTTAGGTAATGCCAAACTGAAAGTACTTCCTACATAGCAAATCAAAACCGAGACAATCTAAAGGTGTTACTGCTCAGTGGTAGTAGTCCAAACAAAAAACTCCACTCCCTAGAAGCTCTCTTCACCCTGGAGAATGCTGATATCTTTGAGGTCACTGAGACATGGTTTAAAGCCATGGAGAGCACACTGACAGTGCAAGGTTATAATGCCTTCCACACATTTAGACCAGCTACAGGCACAAAAGGTGGAGGTGTCTTGATTTGCATCAAAAATAAATACACCTCAAGGCTGGTCAGACAGGACAATGCACTTGAGCTTCTCCACGTTCAAATCACCACAGGCAAAAATCCAATACCACTTTCTTGCAAGCTATAAATCTCCCTCTGTGACCCAGGAAACCTATACCATCTATTTAAACTTATTGGAAACACTCACCATCTAACCCAATACAATTTTTATTGTCAACTTTAATTACTCCACTATTAACTGGGAATCATATGTAACACCAAATGTACAAGCAGAGATGGATTTTTTAAACACAAACTCACTGGACCAGATTGTCAATACACCAACAAGGGGTGCAACCATACTGGATCTGGTCATCACTAATATGGAAGAGTGCTGCACACCCCCCTAGTGAAATATCTTCTTTGGTAAGGGCAGACCACAAAATGGTCTCCTTTGAGGTAAAAATAAAACATGGAACCTCAGCTAGTCCTGGAATATTTACGAACTACTCTAAGGCTAACTCTCTACTATTAAGTAATAACATGGCAACATGTTAAGCCCCATAAACCCTGAGAACACTGCTGCCTATGCAGAACTGTTCACAGAAATGCTATACAAGCATGTTAATTGCTGCATAGAGGCAGCAGTACCCACCAGAAAGACGTACATAACTAACTCAACTCAAAAAACAAGCCACCCTGGTGAAATTGCAACTTCAATAGATTGTATAACAGGGAAGAAAATACAGCACCCAGCAGGATAAAAGCACTCTTATCAACCTAAACAAACAAATCAGAAGGCAAAATAGTCTACCAAAGCCAAATTTGAGTAAAATTTGGCCTCCCAGGCCAAGGGCAACCACAAGGCATTCTTTAGCTACGCCCGCAACCTCAAAGACAATACACAATTTAGTGCAGAGCTCATTGTTAATGGAGCCACCTGTACTGAGCCAGAAGATATAGTAAACCTCCTGCTGACAAATTCAGCTCCAACTTTACCCCTGTCTCCCCCTCAACCTTCCCTCAGGAAATACCATCAAATATAGCTCCTCCTGCTGTCACTAGGGAACAGGTCCTTATTGCTCTCTCTAAGGCCAAGAGCACTGCATCAGTGGGCCCAGACAATATTCCAGGATGCCTTCTAAATAGGATGAAACATGACCTATCAGGCCCTCTGGATTTGCTATTTAACTGTAACCTCCAAACAGGCTTTGTGCACCATGAATGGAGACCAGCAACAGTCACATCTCTGCACAAAGGTGGGCCATCTACAGACCCTGGAAACTACAGACTCATAAGTCTCACTAGTTTCATATGCAAAGCCAAGGAAAGAATTATCATGGAAATGATCAATAATGATATAGGAAACCTCCAGACACTGGACCCAACCCAGTTTGGTTTCGTCAAGGGCAGGTCATGCCTACTCAACCTGGTTAGTTTCTTTGAGAAGGTCGCCAAATCAATGGATAAGGGCAAAATGGTTCACACTGCCCACCTTGACCTGGCCAAGGCATTTGCCATATTCCCGCCCACTCAGACATTGCTGACAAACTTAAAAGATTAGGTACAAATCCTTATGTCACCCAGTGGATAGCCAGCTTGCTCACAGACAGGACTGAGGAAGTTAGAACTGGGAAGTCCACCTCTACAAAGAGGCCAGTCACAGAGTACCTCAGGAATCGGTCCTGGGAGTGCTCCTTTTTAGCATTTACTTCTCTGAAGTCAAGGCCAATGTCAATGGTCTATGGCTGACTAAATTTGCAGATGTTTGAAAATTAAGATTAGTCATTGAATCACCCACTGACACAAATGTTCTCCAGGAAGTGCTGACACAGACAACTGGTGCCAGAGCCATGGACTAAAACTTAATGCCAAGAAATGCATAGTAGTATCCTTTGGGAAGTAATCCACCCCTTGAAACTATCATATTGAGAGCACACCCCTAAGAGTCGACCCAGTTCTCAGAAACTTGGGGGGGGACACAAACAGTAATCTAGCCTTTGGCCATCATATGTCTACAGTAGTAAGGAAATCATTCTATGTTGTGCAACGTATAAGAAAAGGTATGGCATCTAGGTCCAAGGAAGTCATTGTTCCACTGTGTTCAGCATTCATCAGACCTATCACTAAGTACAATGCCCCCTTTGGTAGGTACCTAATCACACATATCCAACAATCAGAAAGTCCACAGAGGTTCCTCACTAAAAGAATACAGGGTGCAAGTACCATGTCCTACGCAGGCTGCTTCAAGGCCCTATCCCTGAATTCTGTCTCCTACAGGCTGTTGAGGGGAGATCTATGCCTGGCATACAAGGCATAGTCAGCCCACCCTGATGGACCTCCTGCATATCGGCAAAAAAAAAACAGCACCAGAATTACCCATTCTAAAGACTTAAACCTTGTCTGTGGTATAAATAGGACTTGCTGGACAGACAGATATGTATCCCAGAGACTATCCCTTCTGTGGAACAGACTCCCCATCCATGTGAAGCAGATTTCCTCCTTAACCCAATTCAAGTGTAACTTGGACAATTGGATGGGGAACAGGAACTCCATCCCTGGATTGGCACTTATGTCTCTAATGGACACAGGCAACCTGTAAATGATTCATCTCCCAGGCCCCTACTTGTAAATGTTTCACCTCCCAAGTCCCTGGTTACACTTATCAAGGGTACCAGAACTTATCAGATATTTCAGGTCATGGCTAGGCTTAAAAAGGCCCTTGTGGTTGTTAGCCTAGTAGATACCTATAGACCCATTAACCATGGTATAAACAAATTGTCCTATATGAATGACCTTAAAGCCCTATCCCTATACCATGTCTCCTATAGGTTACTGAGAGGTAATCTACTCCTGACGTACAAGGCATCCTCGGATCCAGCTGTGATGGACTTTTTGCACATCTGCAAAATGAACAGCATCAGAACCACTAGATCCAAGGATGTAAATATTGCTTGTGACATAAAAAAGGCATGTTGGTGAGATAGATATGTGTCCTAGAGGATCCCCATGCTCTAGAACAGGCTCCCCATCTTTGTGAAGCAGAGTCCATCACTAACTCTATTTAAGCATAACCTTGATCAATGGAAGGGGAAATCAGAATTTCACCCATGGTCTGGCCCCATGTATCTGATACAGGCAGATGGCAATGACCAAACTAACCCCCCCACACACAAAGTTTAGAAAGTTCCTAGCTAACATACCTCTCCTAATAAACACCCATGGTATATAGGGACACAATTATATTGGATTGCATGGCTAGGCTTATAAAGGCTCTGCTGGTTATTAGCCTAGTATATAGCTATGATCAGATAGGGCATGTCTGATGAGTTGGCATATAGAGTAAACTCTTATTAAAAGTCAGGAGTTACTAACAAAGGTTCAGAACACGAGATCCTTCTACTTTCATTAAATGCGGCTTCTCTCATGTGAGACTTTACTGCTCCTTCGCAGGAGATTTCTGTATTTTGATATGTGTCAATGGGCATGCAGTAGTCACAAAATTAAGCACAAACTTTCTGTAGTAAACAGCTAGTCCAAGAAAAACCTTCCTTTCTCTTTTACTGAAGGGCACAGGGCAGTTTTTATGGTCTGTTTTTAATACTTGCAATCTCACTACACATCATTTTATAAGATATCCCAAACATTTGGCTTCTGCTATGCCTAGTTTACCCTTCTTAACATTCACAGTCAAGCCTGCATGCCTTATACATTCAATTGCAGCCTGTATTTTTGATAAGTGAAACTCCTAGTCCTCAAAATGAATGGCCATATTATCCAGGGTCTATAACATATGAGCAAATCGCACAAATTGCAAACGCTCATAGTATCAAATGTACCAGACCTCAAACGTCCTATTGTGGGGGGCTGCACCCCCATACCCCCTGCTAAATATATATTCCAACTCTGAGATCGCACTACAGTGAGGAAAGGGCAAATTTCCCATTCTTCACTGTACCGTGATCTCTATGAGCATTTGCAATTTGTGCAATTCGCTCATATGCTATAGACCCATTATCCAGACGTGCAGCAACATATCTTGTGTGAGGCTTTATGGGTCAGCCTCACACAAGATATGTGAGTGTCCAAGATATGTTAGAGTGTCCAAGACTCCAAGTAGGGCAAATGATAATGTTGTGTACTGAAACAGACTACAGCTGGGCTTACAAATGCATTTTTTTCCTTTGGCAGAGGTATTGCATAATATCCTCAATACTTCTTTGTGAAGAGCTTGCCTACAAGCCATCAAAAATGTTCTTCAGCTCACTGGTCTCTTAAAATTAAATATTGAAAATGGTGAACCAAAAATACAAAACAGCAGAAAAATCTTTCTTTGTAAGGGGGCAAGCCCCCTACCTCCCACCATGAAGGGGCAGCCTCATACCCCCATAAATTATATATACCAACTCCATAATCACACTACAGTGGAGAAGAGGGGGGAAAACATGAAAAACACACTGTCACCTCACATAATATAATATTGTGGTGAAACTCACCACAACATAAAATATTCTAACTAAACCCCATCATCCAAAAACCTAAATGACAACTTTTAGGATAGCCCTTTGTAAAGTCTGTTAAGTATCTGTTTTTTCTTAGATTCTTGATCAGTTTTGGGCATGGGATAGCTATCAAACTTTAAAATGAGATTCGGTTTTCTAAAGCTGTTACAGAATCTGATACTTCCTTATGTTTTGGAATTAGTACTACTCAACTGCTTCAGTCATTATGTGATTCTAATGTCATACCTAGTTTGAGCATCTTTTGAACTTCCTTTATTAATTGTTTCTATACCTTTGCTACTATATACGGTCATTGTCTAGGCAATTTGAATTGTGTATCACAGCTCAAAAGAATCATTTCCTCAGTTATACCAATTTGCTCACCCATTGTTTCTGACAGAGGTAGTCTGAAGGAAAATGTTAGTCTGCCAACTACTTACACTCCCAAGAAATATGTTTCCAATTACCTCTTTCTTCCCTTTCACGCCTTCAACATTTGCAATCGATCTGAGAAAAAAAATTCTTTGGAGTCTGCTTGGGATATGAAAATATCTATGCAAACACTTCCAGGCAAATATCTTAAATCTTCTAGACTTTGTTGCATAAGACTTTACTACATTACTGTGATAAATTTGCTCTATATTTGTATTTCTTGCTTTCCACACCTTGTAGTTGATTACATTTGATCTTTCCACTGTGCTATAATATTTTGGCACTTGCAACTGGTGCATAATTTCTTCCATATCCTTACTCATTCTACATAAGAGGTCATCTTTTAACTCAAAAATAGGGGTAAGAAGTAATGGATACGTTCTATTCACCATCCTCCTGTACAACTTTGGTGATATTCTCTCTTGCCCGCTTTAAAATCTGATCTTCCAACTCTACTCTTACAAAATGCTTGCGAAGTATCTGTGTATAGAATAAATCTATGCTTTTTCCTGTAACTTGCCTTGACGTGGAAGGTGTAGCTCCTTCCCATATAAATTTAACTGCAGTTTCTTCTATGCTTTCTTCTGCAAATGGTAGTTCTAAACTAAATCATCATCCATGTGCATTAGGTTGTTAGAATCAGTAGAAAGTTAAATATTCTTCGTCTAGTTTGGAACATTTGAAAATATCTAGACTTTTTTATAATGTAAAAATCAAGATTATTTTTATTCATGCAATTTATTGGTGCAGATAGCAGATACATAAACATTAAAAATCTTCTTCTCTTTCGGCTGTTCTGGTTAGGGGTCGCCACAGCGGATCATCTGTTTCCATTTCTTCCTGTCCTCTGCATATTGCTCAATCACACCAACCACCTGCATGTCCTCTCTCACCACGTCCATAAACTTTATCTTAGGCCTTCCTCTTTTCCTCTTACCTGGCAGCTCCATCCTTAGCATCCTTTTCTCAATATACCCATCATCCCTCCTCAGCACATGTCCAAACCTACACAATCTCACCTCTATGAATTTTAAAAATAAAGTGCTACCCCCACTACATATAATATACAGTAGTTGGTTCAATAAATGGGGAAATAATTTGCATAGTTTCACTTTGTTTAGGCTCTTGCAATCATCAATCCTTAGTCTGAAAAATCAATGTTGTTGTTTAACTGCAATGTGTTTTAGTGGAAGTCAGCGATACACCTTCAGTGTAATTTTGTCTTTTTCTACACTGTAAGGCGACAATAAAGTTGGTATATACAATTAAGGGGATGTTAAAGGCCAAGCTCCCTACATGGAAGATATGGGGCGGGGGCATGCCACTCTCCAAAAAAAAAGATTTTCTTTCTTTTTTTTCATGTTTTTTATTTACACATTTCAGAACAGTACTTTCGGAAAAAAATAAATCAAAATCTGGTAGTTCAACTGAATGTAGATAAACTAAAATAATTTCATAACTTAAATCCATTTATGGCTTCTTTTGTTTGCTAAAGCCAGTAATTGACATGCATTTATGTCCAACAGGACTGCCTGAATGTCCAGTTTTTAAAATAATTCCTGCTACAACTGCATTGTAGGTATTCAGTAAATAAGAATTTTGAAGGTTTTACCAGTTATGCTTGGTTCTCGAGTTTAGTTCTTTACTGAGGTACTTTTGAGTGGAGTCTACATGGATTTTCATCAGGTGCTCAGCTTACCTCCCACATCCCAAGTATGTGTCATATATGAACTGGATAGCCTCCCAATTGTCCAAGAGTGTGTCTCTCTCATGTGTAAGGGAGTGCACATATACATCCTATAATGAGCCAGTGTCTGGTCTAAAATTAGCTTTTCTGCTTTACTTCCCCTGAGCCATTGATAGGCGCCATTTCTCCCACATCCCTAAACTGAATTATATGAGGAATCAGGGAATGAACAATAATAAATGATATATGTCTTTATTATTTTTTTTAATTGTGTATGTCTTGTACTCCTATGATTGTTTCTTTGGTAGAGAAGGCAAGTGTTCTTTTCCCACCTCCCAGTATAATATCATATGCAATAAGCTAATCACACCTGAAATGGATTTCAATTATAGTGGACAGTTTCTTCCTTTCTTCAGAAATATGTTTATGAGATTTCACTGTACTGTAAGTAATACAGTACATTACCCAACATTATGAAGCCTCTAGTTCTGCAGACTGGTCATTCTGTGATTAACCACCTAATCTGTTTAAGAGTAACCGGGAATCCAGAGCCTATCCCAGCAATCACTGGGTGCAATGCAAAGGAGCTAATCCTGAAGCGGGAGGCAACCCATCACAGGATGTGCACACATGCTCTCAAACAACATCCATATCTACAGGCAGTATGGAGGAACAGCAATTCAGCTGCAGCATGTAGTTAGGATGCTGGAAGAAACCAAACCTTCATGTGAAAACCTATATAGACACGGGGAAGGCATGCAGATACCACAAAGAAGGCACTTAAACGGAGAATGGAATTAGAAAGCCAAGTGATATGAAACAGAAAGTCTAGCCATTTTATTGTCTGTAGTTTTACAATTCCCATCCATAAAGTGTATTGGTCATTTTTTGAAGCATACTTGTTTTACAGTTAATTTTATTTCTTGTTGTACTCCTAATATTAAAGTTGTGAGAGATTTTGCAAAAAATGAAAATTAAACTGTTTTGTTTGATTTTTTTTTTTAGTTTGACTATTAACTCGGTTTTCCTCTATAGCCACACCCCCAAAATGATATCATGGTAGGATCACTTTTAGAAGCATCCTTATTTTGCAATTAATTTAATTTCTTGTTGTACTCAATATTAAAGTTGAGAGAGATTTTGCAAAAAAAAAAAAAAAAAAAAAAATGAAAATTAGACTGTATTGTTTTTGACTGTTAACTCAGTTTTCCTCTATAGTCATGTCCCCAAAATGATATCATGGTAGGTACTAGATGGTTATTCATATTATACTGTAAAGCAGCAAGGGAAATAATTTACCTCCTTAAGGTGAGCAACTTCTTATTTACATTGTGGTTTCAGTACTACATCATCATGTATAATTTTCAAGGTAAGGTGTTCCACCTGCAAAAAATAGTTGACAATCTGTCTTTCTAGGTAGTAATAAGCCACTACCACTGCATTTATCATGGAAATGTGCATAAGTTTAGGTAGCAAGGCACTGTGTTGAGCCTTTCATAGTGTCATGACAGGGGATTTCTGGCTCTGAAAAAGTTCAGGAGACATTATCAATAAAATAAAACACATAACACACTTTTTTATATCCAAACTGTATAATTTGGTATTGCGTATGGTAAGAGGGTTATATTAAACTCCAAAGATTTGTTTCTTAGACTTGCTTCAGAAAATGACCAATGTGCTTTAAATACATTTGTTGAATATTGTACTTTTAACATGAAACTTTTTTTCTGTAGTATTGTACTTAGAATTCACAATTCACATTAGAAAAGCACTCTGAGAACATTAAAATGAAGTTCTGTCCAGTACTTAAATGACTGCATTGAAAGAATGTATTGTCAATTAGGAGCATCTTCACGTTGCATACAAACAGTAGTAATGCAAGCCTCTGAATATGTTGCAGTGTTATATTGCAAACAATCTCTTGGATTAAGATGAGTCAGAACAGGTTCCTATCTGTGGTGTCTACTATGTAGAATCTGCATGACTCATCTGTGTCCACTAGCATTTAGTTGGATGTTCTGTTTCCTTCCATGTCCCCAAAATATACAAGTAGATGAAATGTTGATCCTCTAAATAGTCTTTAGTGTGTGTATGTGTGCGTGTGCATCAGTGGTATCCCATTTGGAATGTGTTGCCTGCTTTACAATTGTTGCCTCCCAAAATTGATTCCATCTCCCTGCAGATGTGGATAGGATACATCAGGTAATAGAAAATTAATGAAATATCAACTGCTAAATTAAAATAATAATTTCCAATTTTATCAACAGTAAGTAAACTAGTTATACTAGCTGGCAAAATTAAATACCATTAAATAGTATTACTTTCTGAGAGACAGTGCAACAGCAGATGGAGTCTGCCAGTGAAAGGTGCAAATGTTTTACTTCATTGTCAGGAGTTCAGTTAAACTGCCAGAGTCTCCTGTTTGCATCAGTATGTAAAACTGCTACCTTATATGACCCAGAGCAATTAAGATTGCAACTTTATGTTACTGTTTACTTAAGCTGCATTTAAAAATATACGGAACATAGAGAATATACAAAAGAAATGAAATACTGCTAGTGTTTAGTTGAAAACCTAGCAAAATTATTTCTGAGTATACATACATTAATAAAATGTGCAAGTTATAAACTAACAGTTTCTCACCTTTACTTTCTGCAACACAGAGTGGAAAAGCAACATGTTTTTAATCCCCCATTACCTGTCTCTTGATATGTGTTTACACTATCAACAAGGATAAGTTAAACTGATATTTTAGCTCTGAGTTCTTCCAAAAATGAACTAAAATAAAAAGCAGACTTATTTATTTTTGTATGTTTTTGTTATACCAGGAAGGTCTGAATGCTTTACATTGCCCATTTTCTCCTGAGGTCCTGGAAGAAAAGTTCAAAGACATACTAGATACAATATAACAAAGCTCAGGCAAACTGTAAAGAAAGGACAGTGTACAAAATAATGAAATTCATTAAAATGTAACAAACTATCATACAAAAATATAAAGTGTAGTAAGTTGTAAGAAATAACACTGGTGCACATTGCAGAACATCACGGGAACAGCATATATATGCATCTGCATTTAGGAGTACCGTTAAAATATTATTTACATTCAAAATAATTTCACACAACACAGCAGCATGGCAGAATTATCTACTTTATTGCATCACTCAATACTTCTAATCATTTAGACAGTTTTCTTAATTCCCAGATTGACTTTACTGCGCCATAGGCAGGTAAATTACCCACTGTTGAATTAACAGTATCATCCAAGTGTATATGTGATAGTCTTTTCAATGCAGGCTTTTCTAAGTTATAACGATAAATCCAGGAAGCATCTTTCTTTCCGACTGGATTCTTAATTTCCTTTCTCTCTCTTGCAGCAAATATTTTGAATTTTCCAACTAGGTACAGTCATTGTAGGTCAAATGACTGGAATAGCACAACCAATGTAACATCATCCTGACCATTCTGCTAGTAACCAGGGGTAAGCTTGGTCTCCACATATCTAGTAAAATTCATGCAATTAAGCCATACCCTTTCCTCCGTCTCCATTATATATTTGCTGGGTGATGTTACAGTTGCTCCACCAAATAGGAAGTGGTTCATTTTTAATGTAAAAAAGTGTGAGCCTTTACAGTAATTCATAATTGGAGTGGAGTCTGTCTAAAGGCAGAAACATTAAGCCAAGATTTATGTTTGAACTTTTTGTTTTTGGTCACTAAAATTTTTCCAAATGCTGCTGCTTCTTCTGTTTCTGTTGCTGGTATTGGAAATGATAGAATATAGCCATCATGTGCTATTGGTATATGTGCACAAACCCAACAGGTACTAACATTCATTCTGTTGGCATAAGTACACAATGCAACAGAAAAAATATTAACCCTAGGATGCCAATTTGGTGATCTCTGCTCAATTTTAACCAAACACATTTCTGATTAAAAAAAAATGTTCAGTACTTTGGATTCTGATGAAATAAGGAAGTACAATAGAGGATAAATTCCAGTACAGCTTTTCCAATGATGACAGGAGCTGTAGCGGATTCTCAAAAATTTGTAAATAAGGATGATGCACCTTCTTTTTATAGTTTATGTAGTATCGACTTCCAAATGAACTCCACGTTGTATCCTGAGATGGTGAAAGTATGAGCATCACTTGGTTGCCTGACTCTTTCCCAAATCCTAAGCTGATTCCCACTCATCATCTGTTGTAAATGAGGTTGCTGAGTCTCTAGGCCTCATTTCTGGCCACATTGGTCTCCCTGTTTTTTCTTCTGCTATGAGATGTGATTGGCTCGTTATTGATAACAGGTAGAATGATGTTGGCATCTCATTGCTATTTTTCACCAGGGAAGGCCTTCTTAACATGTGAAATATGAATTCAAGTAGTCAAGCCTTCACATCAAATGGCTGTAGTTCTCATAAGGAGAACTAAGATATGTCCTTTTCATCTTGCCTGGAGGGTGTCATCTGGGGAGGATCTGATGAATACATAATCACCAAGGATGACATCATGATAGGAGGCAGGATCAGGTTATTGCTGGTCTTCAATAACCTGTGAATGAATATGCTGCAGACTAGAAATAAGAGACTTGCAATAAAGAAAAATAGATTCATTATCATCATCTTGTAATTCCAAATTACTAGACATTGTGGTTTCAGTACTGCATCATGTGTAGCTTTCAATGTAAGGTGTTCCACCTGCAAAAACTAGTTGACAATCTGTCTTTCTATGTAGTAAGAAGCCACTACCACTGCATTTATCATGGAAATGTGCATAAGTTTAGGTAGCAAGGCATTGTGGGTTGAGTCTTTCATGTTGTCATGGCAGGGGATTTCCAGCTCTGAGAAAAATTTCAGGAGACGTTCTTATCAATAAAGTAAAACACATAACACACTTTTAATATCCAAACTGTATAATATGGTACTGCATATGGTAAGAGGGTTATATTAAACTCCAAAGATTTGTTTCTTAGACTTGCTTCAGAAAATGACCAATATGCTTTAAATACATTTGTTGAATATTGTACTTTTAACATGAAAGAAACCTTTTTTCTGTAGTATTGTACTTAGAATTCTGCAATCTTCGGAATATTTTTTTCCTGGAAGATCAAAGTCATTATTTGATGGAGAACAAGCTAAGGAAGAAATGTAAAAGTTTGTTCAACAAAAAAATGAGCTATCAAGCAGAAGGAGGCTCTGCTTCTCATTCTTCTGATAATAAAGCACGCAGAGAAACTTTGCTGTTGAAACCTTTTTTACTGTTCCAAAGGAAAATGCTTCAGGGTCAAAGAAGAGCACAGGAGTGGACCAGAGGAATTAGGATACTATGGAACTGAACCAGAATCTGGAGCTGGAAAATGAAGTTAACAGGAAGAAAATCGGCAACATGGAAGTTAGTGAATAAATGTGAGACTGCAGAGCACCAATCACATTTGTGAAATACGGCTGTATAAGAATAAGTGGAAAGAGTGGACTTTTGTTGACTTTGCTAAACTTGTGGAGAAGTTAAAAGCATTTGCCAGAGTTTATATCATTAATGTTTGGAAGGATTCTTTGTGGAGAGGAAGAGGAAGGAAGAAGGTAACTGTAAGTTAAACAATTTCTATTAACAACATTTCTACAAAATGTTTCACAATATAAATTGCATATTTTATAGTAAAGTATTTTTAGTTCTTGTATGTGATAAAGTTATTAAAGTAAAAGATGCCTTTTCTTCTTCCGTCCCCTCTTCTCTTTCTTTTTTGGTATTAATAAATGAAGGCATTACAGTGGAAAAGAGAAAAAAAAACTGCAGAAAAACATGTTTAAGTTAATGGTCTGCAATCTTGGGTTGCTGAGGCGGGGGATGGAGTGAAAAACTACACAAATCATAATACATGTAGAGCTGCTATCTTAAGACCCATGACTTAATCTAATAAAAAATTTTAAGTGGAAACAAGTAAATATGAAAGCACTGATTATAATGAAAAGTTTTTTTTAGCAATACATGTTTCAACTTGTCTTTCAGGCTGTAGCAGAGGACTACATTTTTTCTTATGTTACTCATACATGGACTCAAGCTGATAAGGCAATAAAAGACTGAACACTTGTTTCTTTAAGCCTAAAAGTCAATGATTTCTAAAAGCATGCAAGGTGTTTTCACACTGGGGGTAAAGCTAAAACAAATAACAGACACCGGTTAGTATATATAGAAGTGTTCACATGGATAACCTCAATTTCAAGTTAATTAGGACTTGTGTGAGCAGCTGTCTATTTGCACAAATGTTCCTATTAGGAGGGTTATACTTCATTATTTGAATATGTGCATAGTTATGTCTGTTTGTATTAACAGGTTCTGGCTGTTTGTTTTTTTGATTGTGGGTTTTTAATTAAAGCAAAAAGTCTTGTAAAATGTGACATAGGTTCCAATCTTGTTAATAAAAAATGTATAAAGGATTAATGGGTGCATGTATCACAAATGCTGGAAATAGACATTTAAAAAAGCTACAACCTACCATATATAATAGTTAGGAATAATGACTTCTTACCATAACAGTGATACTTTCCATATTATCTTGGAATGTGGATGGTCTTACAGGTAAAGACAAAAAAGAAAGAACACTTAACTATATTTAGAAATGCAGAGTACAAATAATAATGCTACAGGAGAGACATCTGGAAAGAACTGAGCATGTAAATTTGAGAAAGAAAGTATTTCAGGATGGATATTCTGCAGAATTTCAGGCAGAGTTGAAAAGAGCAGTACTTATTTTAATTGCTAAAGGAACTCCAGTGGTGGTAGACGAGGAAAAAAAAGATAATAATGATAGATTTGTAGTAGCAAGCAGCTACTGGTAAGGGACGAGGATTACATTGGCATTTATTTATATTCCAACTAAAACTTCTACTATGGAGCTTTAAAAATTAGGAGAAATCAGCTTTCAGTAGGGAATATTACTTCTAGGTGGGGACTGGAATTTGATTTGCAACAATAAGGATGTATCCAGGAAGCTAGAAGTGAAAATATAACAAAAAACAGTAGACTGAAGAAATGTATGAAAATATTTGGTGTGAAAGACATGAATTCAGTAGTAGGAACTTGGAGAGAATTTACATATTATTCCCTAAGATATAATAACTGGGCTAGCCTAAACAGAAATGATATTTCACATGAACACATGCATTTAATTGAGAACTTTTTTTTAAACACTTTAATGAATTATCACTTGTGACATAAGCAAACTTACATTTATATGAAAGCAGTCAAACCATATTAAGTTTACATTTACAAGCATTAAACAAGACACATATGTTGTTATATATCATATAATCTAAGCAACATTATATAAATTATTCAATGAATGCCTTCTCTTAAACTTTATTCTTCTTCAAACCATTTTGTATGAATTGTTCCAAAAATTTCCATTTTTTAACATGAAATTATTTAATTGAGAACTTTGATACATACCAAGAACTATTAGAGATCACGCATCAATGATTACTAAGATAAAAATGCAATGTAATGAAGTAAAGATGAGACAGTGATGATTCCCCAAAAAATAAGGGATTTAAGAATGAACAGTGGAACTGATCCAGTTGTTACTAGGGTAGATAGAAAGTACTCAGAACATATAGCTAGTGAGTGGGAGAAAATGAAAGTAAAATAGGGTATTTGTATATACCAGATAAGAAGTTGTAGATAGTAATTAATAAAAAGGAGAAAAAAATTAATTTTGGAGGGTAAGAGAGCAAGGATTTAATTTGATAAGATGATACTCCCATTAGAACAAGGAGATTTAGGATTATTTGATTTGAAGATATGTTTTAGAGCTACACAGTTAAGTCTCTTACACATAATACAAGCAGAAAGATATGATTCAAAGTAGAAAGAGATGATGATGACGTGGGGGGGGTAATTCAAAAAATAAGGAAAGAATGGGATTTTGGATGCATATCCTTAAGGAGAAAAAACAGTCATACAGAAAATTCTATTCATAAAGTAGTAGAAAGTATACCAAAAACTAATAATCACAAACAAGGTCACAGCTTGAACAAATGGTTCACTGAAATAAATAATGTTCAGATAAATCCACAGCAGCATTCAATGAACCAACCAAAAGATAAAGAAGCCACAGTCCATAAAAATAACTTTATTGTAGGTTAACGCTTTCATGATGTTGCATACCACTTCCATCAGACCATAACTACACATAGAGTTGTGGTAAACTTTATAATGATCATAATTAACACTAATTAAAAGGCAGCCAATTAAGACACAGCATAACTTAACTTAGCAACGTATGTAATCCGGTGTATACTGTCAAAAAATATAAAAAAAAAGACAAGATTAATAAAATAATATAAATATATAGAAAATATAAAATTTATATATATAGATATATATATATATAAAATTCACATGACACTTAGATGGATATGAAATAGCTACTAAAAAGCCTTCTGTTTTTCAGAATTGGTTTCAAAGAGATTCTGTTGTTTAGTCCCTTCCCCCTATCTGCTCTTAGCCTTATGATCCATATGGTTTCTGAGGTTTCAGTATGATTATTAATGTCCCCTTCTCAATCATTCTCCATTATCTTTTATATCACTAGAAATCTGAATGTATGTGTTGGTCCCTCAACAGAGACATGTTTGACCAAAGCATTTGTCAGGACAGCATTACTAATGTTAAATAGATGTTCCCTAATTCTAAATCTCAACTTTCTGTTGGTCTTCCCTACATAGAAGGCTGAACAGAAGTTACAGACAGCTAAATATACCACATTTGAGGTGTTAACAATCAACTGTCACATTAAACTTAAATACTCTTCAAAGGTCTGGATGATCAAGTTAGTCTCACCTATAAGTTTACATTGGTTAAATGTAGTACATGGTACAGTCCCTTTTATAATACTGGTTTTTACTTGCAATGTCTCTATAGGGTAACATAGACATCTCTTCCAAGATTTTTTTGTTTTTAAATAAAAAACTAGGTTTGTCCCCCACTATATTTCTGATGTCTGAATTATGGGTCAGGACAGACCAATGTTTTTTTTTTTTAATTATTTCTGTAACTATATTAACGTCTCTAGTAAAATATGTTGGTACTCGAACCACAGTACTATGATATCTAACCATTTTGTTGTCCTCATTACGTAGTGAATAAAATTTTTCCCCAAATTATTTCTACACATTGCTGCTTCTCCTAAAATATTTTGAGTTGAAGTATCAGTGTAGCCTCTTTTTTCAAATCTGTTTCTAAGGTCTGCTAGTTCCTTTTTGAAGTCATCATCATCTGTAGTCTAGAGACCTTTAGCGCCTGTCCCCTTAACTACATTTCTGAAAATGTTCCTTAGATGCATGCTGTTTTTATGAAGTAATGTATTCCTATGGCAGTCCTTCCTATGTATTTTGGTGGATAAACCCCCCAGTACAGTCTTTAGAGATCATAATATATAAAAAAAATCTCACTAACATGAACTCCTAATATCAAACTTCAGAAAATTGGTGCTGTTCCCCAGTTCAACCTCATCCCCACACCATAACAGGAAGAGGTAATCCACGAATCACCTATAGAAAACTATCTGGTGCCATTTACTTGGATCTAAAACATAACTGTTCTCCCATGCAGCCATGACAAAGTTTGCGTAGCTATTGGCACTGGATGTCCCCATGGCTACACCATCTTTCTGCAAAAATAACTTATGATCAAAATACATGACATTATATGTCAAAACGAACTCCATTAAGAGACATAAAAGATCCACACATTTACTATCATACATTACATCCTGTCTTGTAATAAATATTGTCTAAGCAATTCAACACCTGTATCATTTGGGATGGAAGTAAACAAGGAATGTACATCTAAAGTTACAAGTAAGAGCTTCGTATTGCTGCATTTAAACTTTTGCATGAAATCATGCAGGTCTTCCAAAAACTGTTTTGAGTCTCTCAAAATATTGGGATTTCTGTCAACTACTGGTCTCAAATATTTTTCTATATAAATAGAAATGAGTTCAGTAGACCAGTTCCTTCCAGACACTATAGGTCTTAGAGGGGGGAGTAATGGGTCTTTGTGAACTTTAGGAAGTCCGTGTATACTAGAAACTAGGGGTTTCAGAACCTTAAAACAATTATACAGATCCATAGAGATTTCATTATTCAAAAGGCATTCATATAAAATATCATCCAACCTTTTTAACATGTCCTTCATCTCATCAGAACTTATAATTCTGTACGTAGAGGAATCATCATTCATAGCATTCATAGTGTCATGGTAATATCTACTATTAATTATTACTACTGGCCCACCGTTAGCCTGTTTAATCACTATCATTTCATCCATTTGTAGTTGTTTTAGAGCTTCATATTCATTCTTACTCAAATTGTAAAATGTATTACTTATATCAGATTTACTTAGTGCTTCAAAAATCTCATTCTCACATAAGCTAATGAAAACATCCATAACAGGGTGATTGAATGGGAGAAATGTACTCAGCTTTCTAAAGCATTTCAAATTATCATTATTGTCACCATTTTTAAATAACATTTTTAATAGCACATTCCTACCAAACCATCTTAAGTCCAAAATTGCATCGGTTACCTCTGTTCTTTGGGCTGGAATAAATGAAAGCCCCCTTTCAAATACACTCAGTTCATCTACTATTAAAATCCTTGAAGAAGTATTCCATACCAAGGACCATCTAATTTTCAGTTCTTCCGTGTTCTTTTTGCTGCTCTGGTCACTGGTGATTCCTGTATAATTTTCCTCTTGTTGCGGCCCCTGCTGAAGGACTGATCTCTGCTGAACGACCATCTTCTCCTCTCTGGATAATCTGAAGGGTGTAACTTGATAGGTAGGGCTTGGAAACCTGAATCCTGATTTGTTTTATGTTGGAATCCTTGGCTGAAAACATCTGCTGATGTTAGACCAGTTTCATCTTTCTCACTGGCAACTGCTGTATTCTTATCAGTGGACTCTGACATTCACCTTAAATCCGCATTTCCTCTTACTTGCTTGTCTCTATCAGTCCTGATAGATGCTGATGTCACAGTGACCTCTATTGTGGGTAGAGCATTGGTCTTCCATTTAGCTCCTAACCTCTTTCACTGCTGTATTTTCATTGATGGATTCAGCTTCTATTGCTATACTAGGTTCGAGGGATTGGTCAATCTGTTCTCTTAAGGTAGTCTAGTTTATCCTTCCTTCTTTTATGTAGTTTCTTGGCCACACAAAAACATGACCCTCCTTAAAGTCTCTCTTGTCCCTTTCCAACTTGTTGTATTTCTGCCATAGCAGTCTATTTTCAAGTATGGTCACTGAGTCTAACACATTAGGTAATTTCTCATCAACAAGTTCTTGTAGATAGTTTAAATATAAGGTGTTCTGCTCACTAATGATCGCTTGTCCTTGTGCTGTTTCCTCTTTCTAAGAGAAATCTATCAGAAGGTGGATATAATTAAAGCTTATTTCAAGGTTTAACTGCTGCCATTTATAGAGTAGTTCTGGATGCCTCTGTCCTTGGTTGGGCGTTTTAAGAACCCTTAAGACCCTAGGAACTACTTGGTTCTTAAGACAAGCCTCAAGATGAGAGTGTTGGGCTTGTAGCTTCTTAATTTGATATAAATTATCTACTTTGTGTGCAGTTTTTAAGAAAGCAGCATAGTCAATTTCTTCATATTC
This sequence comes from Protopterus annectens, assembly GCF_019279795.1. Taxonomy (NCBI): domain Eukaryota; kingdom Metazoa; phylum Chordata; order Ceratodontiformes; family Protopteridae; genus Protopterus; species Protopterus annectens. Next base: position 1,809,491,811 of record NC_056737.1, on the reverse strand, counting down.
GCTTCTATTTTTACAAGCCATTAGACAGCAAAAGATTACCTTTCCTTTGAATGATCTTGTGTAGCTTATTTGATAGAGTCTCTGAAGATCTCTGTTGTACCTGGGGAGCATAATCCAGTTCAATTCCAGCCCAGTGATGCTTTCTTCAGCCATTGTATCTCACCACAACCAAAGTAAGTAAAGTCCAATAATCACAAACAAGGTCACAGCTTGAACAAATGGTTTGTTGAAATAAATAATGTTCAGATAAATCCACAGCAGCATGCAATGAACCAACCAAAGGATGAAGAAGCCACAGTCCATAAAAATAACTTTATTGTAGGTTAGCGCTTTCGTGATGTTGCACACCACTCCATCAGACCATAACTACACATAGAGTTGTAGTAAACTTTATATTGATCATAATTAATAGATGCAGTACAGATGCACTGGTCTCACCATTGTTTTATCCACCATACCTTTCTGCTTCATTGCCATTCTACTGTCATACACTGTCCCTGATACTTTGTGCCAGTTGGCTACAGCACCTCTGAATATATCTTTGACCTCCTTGTTCAGACTCCTCTCCTCCTTACCCATGCCTCCCAGATACTTGAAGGGCAAGCATGAGCCCAGGAGCACATATGTGGATCAGATTTCCCAGGTGGATAGCAGGAAACTGCTATACAGGGCCTACTGTGGGTGGATGAGGTATTCTACTACTATCAAATCTTTGAAGAAGTGAGGGCAAGTGCAGTGCTGATGCTCACTGCAAGCTCCACCCAAGGATGTTGCTAGGCTGACATGGGGTGGGGATGTTAAAGGTAAGAACCTGATCCAGTCTTAATGACTACCTTAATGATGGCCTTCTCAGATGATCCTCAGCCTAGTTATGGGGAAGAAATTGGCCAACTGGTCAAGAAGTGATTGATGATCAGTAGTCAGCAAAGGCAAATATCTGCAAAAATAAATATCTGATTTCATGAATATAGTCAATCAGCTGTATTAATCTTTTATATAACTACTGTGTTTTTATCTGGATATCCTGGCTGATCATATTGAGGATGATTCTTCTCCTGCCCAGAAAATTCCTCTAATGTAATGAGGTAGTGGTTTGCTGTTTGTAACCCTTTGGATGAAGTTGAATTGCTGCTGAACATCTCATCATTGAAGTATCTAAGCTGAAGGTAAATTTCCCCATCCAGTCCTCTTACAAATGTTTCAGTCCTTCTCTGATGAGCTTTAAGATTTCACCAAGAAAAGGATCACATTAAACTTAGATGCAAATTTCATTTGGACCAAACCACTGCAAGATCAGTTCAAGACTGACTTAATAACTAGACTTACATGGGTATTCTCCTACAACAGATTGCAGCTCACTGCTTGGCTGAGCTCTCAATAATAAACCTAAGAAAAGCATTTTACAAGTAGAATTTCCAAAGTCTTATCTGGGTGCTGCTGTCTTTGCAGTCAGGACGGGAAGGAGGCTAAAGCTCTTTATGCATGGATAACATTTAGACACTGGCAGTGGAAGTCCATCTACAAGATAACTTCACTAGAATGCCTAGAATGCCTGAAATAGTATCATTCAAGTCAAAAGGCTTTGGGGCTGCAACAAACTGTGTAGCAGACAGATCCACACAGAAAATTATTGTGAGGCAAAACTGATTTCACAGACATACACAATAAATAAATGAGTAAGCAAACAAACAACTTCATTATTTAGCACCCGCATATCTACAGATGATTCAGATACTTAATGTTTACTCTGTGTTATGGCAGAAGTGATCGTTTTAAAAATTACTTATTCAGCCTGAGTAACAAAACACTGGAAATAATACCATTCACCCTAGATTCCTCCATGCAAGTGGAGGTGGTATGGGAAAAAAGCCTTAATACACATTATAGACTTCTCAGCATACCTTGAATTGATTCCAGACATTTGAAAAAAAAATACTATGATACCTTTTTGAAGAGAAGTTGACTATAGCAGTAGTTACTTTGAGTGACTGCACAATAATGCAAAATTGTATGTTGTGCCATTTGGTTGAAAAATCTCTGCTGCTGACAAGAGCACAAAGTTACTTAAAATAAAGAATAAAGGAGACAGAGCACCTTGCATGGGGTATGATTCATGATGCCACTACTATAGACATGTATTTGAATTATTTGTGTGAATGCTGCTTAGATTTTTTTTTTTATTCATATGACATTCTCACAGTTCTGAGACTGACCTTCCTGTATCTGATGATTTTTCTTCTGCTAAAAACTAAGAAAAATGTCATACTTCCTCTGCTCAGGTTGTAGCAGAATATCTATGCATGGCATCCTTCCTAGGGCTGAACAAGTTTTTAGGCCAAAATGCAGTACTCAGGCAACCATGTATGCCATTTATGACAGAGTAATCCGTAACATCTCATAGTTTTCGGCAATGGAATAAAGCTTTTTATCCTGTAGTTCAGGGTTTGAGTTCCTCAACCTCCATTTACTTACTGTATGAGTCTGAGAAAGTATTTTAACCAGAAAATACTCCTGGGTCACATTTGAAAAAGGGCTAGTACCTACTGGGTTTACACAGTTAAATGAATACACAAATAAAAAAAGTAAATATGGATAGAAACAGTCTTGCTAGTGCTGTTCTTGTGGACATTGCTAAGGTAGTTGATGCCATGAATCATGAGTTCTTGGTTCAGCAGCATAATATAGTTTATTTTTATCTGTTAACCAGGAAATCCTTTGGACATATAACCCCTTTTCAGAGATAACCTGGAAATACTGTCTGATTAAGTGACTTGCACAGTATGCAAATGCAGGTAGAAGGACTCATACCCTGTACTCTCGACTATAAGAAGCAGCTCTCTATCAGCTCAGAATCTTATTCCTGTGTACTAACTGCCTGACAAGCACTTAGCTGTAAGTCTTTCTGTTGGGTTAATAAGATCAATGCAGGTCAGTGCTTCCATGAGAGTGCCTTATCTATTTATGTTTTGCTGTATTCAGTGAAAGTTTTCATGGATTCATATATAGTGTCTCTTTGGGTTTTTTTTTTTTAATTTGTTGTTTTGTTGTTGAAGTAATTTTAATAAGGAGATGTCTTTTTAAGTGAATCTTCCTTATCTGAGGACATCCATTCTGAATTACATGATGATTTCAAAAAGTTCTGTAATTGGTTTTAGCATAGACAAAATTTAGTCAACATAAATGAAACCATGCTACTGCAAAAAACTACAGTACATAACTGCATGATATTTAGGGAACCTGACATTTTTTTATGGTAATTTGTCTGAAAGACCATGCTCACAAAAACATTACTGAAAGCCACTTTCAGCCAATGTTAACTTTGTACCTTTCTCCACTCTTCTGCAACTATGGAGTTAGTATATCTAAGTCAGGGGTGACTCCCCATATGGGGATTGCAGAGTGGCTTAACCCTTACAAAAAAGCTTATTCTCTGAGTCAGTGAAAGCTGCATTCAGCAGTATTTTTTTCAAAGTAATGTGTATTGAAGAAAGTTCATTCATTGGGCAGTCATGAATCCAAATGTGATACAGTCTTCTTCCTAATGATGCAGTTACTCTGAGAGCAGTTCTATGAAGATATTCAGTATTCTTGTTTAATTGTATTTTTATCCCTAAAAATTCACATGAAATACCTACTTTCAAGATAACTTAATCTTGTGAGTGTGAAGTTTAGAAGCCAGAAGTACTACAGGCAAAGGAATATTCACAGCACTTCTAGAATAAGGTTTTCCAGTTATCACTGGTGCCTCCAATCAGTAAGTCCAGATCATTACAATTACATCCTACAGAATACAGTTTGCCCTTTAATCATGCTTTCTAGCATACCATACAGGAGATTGAAGGGCTTCCCTTTCAAGAAGGGACTGACCTATAGCTTGCTGGCAAGCAACATATTGTCAACTGCTATACACCCACTTGCAAAAGCTTTTCCACAAAACCATTTTCTAACAGAACTTTAGTTATAAATTCATAGGTTTAAGTATTAAGCTTATGACCTATTGGCCCTTCAGAAGGTTGACTGCCATTATCTCATGTTGGAAGATCCCATTACCAGTATGCTTTCAAAATATGAGAAAATTGTTTTGTTTCTGTATATCTAACACTAAAACAGGCTAAACAGAAGCTGTGGCTACACACAATATGGAAGTAGTAAAGGTAAATAAAAATATTGGTGAACTGGTTGAAATTGTTACATTGCAATCTGGAGGATTAAGGATGAAGTTTTGGTGTCCATGGATAATTTTCCTTTAACTTGGGGTGATCTGATGGAAAAGCAGTTTCCAGAACAGAGTAATGGTGAACCATAAGAAACTACTATTCCCACGTTTGCACTGGGATTGCATGATGATGCTTGTGATGTAGAAGATCAGTACGTCAGGAAGGAAACAGCAGGGAAACAGAGTGATTAGTGACTCACATAGTAAGAAAAACAAGATTTACTTATGCAAGTGTAGCAGCTGGGAATTACAAAAAGAAACCGAGAACAAAACCTGTAATTCATATCAGAACAAGAAAAGGTCAAACAACTAACAGATATAGACTGTGGGATTATGTTGTTAAACCTGCAGGCTTTGTTCCTATGGACTGGCTTCCTATTATTCAACTGAGAAATTAAAGATTTGCTGATGTAGTTTGAATCATTTGAACTGGCATTTATATCTTGTGTCCATCACTTATGATATACACAATCATGTATTTATATAAATGAAAACAAAACATATTGACATATTCTCAGTTACAAACATTATACATCACATATAATCTTCTATACAGTCATTGTCTATCAAACATTACATAGCTCATTCAACTCCTGCCTTTTCTTAAACCTCATTCTTCCTCCAAAATGTGATTTTGCATGCATTGTTCCCACAATTCCCATTTTTTCTATGTAATTTGCTCCTGCTGTTTTCTAAATATCCCACTTCCAGTTCTTTTTATCTCGGTTACTGTATTCACTACTACAAATACGGTTGATTTAGACTGATTTCCATTTTCTAGCAATTGCTTTTTTTTTGGCATACACCAGAATTAAACTTAGCAAGGCCTTAATATGTCTAAGCAATTCAGATTCTGTATCATAGCTCAAAAAAATAAAGAATTTCCTTAGTTACACTAATTTGCTCACCCAGTATGGGTGACAGAGTAGTCTGCTGGGAATTTTTACATCTACCACTCCACTACATAACCAAAAATAAGTTCCCAATTATCTCTTTCTTGCCCATCACACCTCCAACATTTGCAACCTACCTGAGGGAAAATTCTTTAGATTCTGCTTGGGATACAAAAATACCTATGCAAACACTTCCAAGCAAATAATCCTGAATATTCTAGACTTTGTTGCATAACACATATCCTCCCACTGTTTCTTTGTGAATTGCTTATCCAGCCTCTCTAACCAATCTTTTCTAACCTCCCCTGATTAATTTCTATAGTTATCATGCAATATTTTACATGCCCTACTAATTATCAGTTTTAATAGCAGCGTCTGTTCTAGATTCAACTAAAACTCTACCAGTGCCGGTCTTTCATTTACAATTCCCCTATCCTTTTCTTTGCCTATACTCTATCAGTCCTTGATAGGGAAGATGGTCATTAGCCTGCAGTACAAATGTATTCTTGGCCTCTTCCCATTCTTTTACCTTTCCTTGTCTAATTATTTGCATCCTATACCTTGGGTCCTTTGCCAGTCTTATCCCGTAAATTCCTGCCCCCCTGTTGCATATCCTCTGTACCCCTAATTGTAGCCATCCCTATCGGCAAAATCTCTTCTCTCTAATCCTGTGTTGGCTTAGTTCTTAGAATACTTTCTGCTGCTTTATGAATATAATATTCTGTATGGCTGTTGTTATTCTCCTTAAGGATCTGTATCCAAAATCCTACTCCCGCCCCTTATACCTTGAGCTTTCCCCCTGTTTCATCATCATCCCTTTCCACTTTGAATTATACAACTTTCTGCTTGTGCTATTATAGGAGCCTTAACTGCGTAGCTCTAAAATATCCATTCAAATCAGTTAATCCCAAACCACCCTGCTCTGTTGGAAGGTTCAGCTTATCCCATTTGACTCTTGCCTTCTTCCTCCCCAGATAAAATACTTCAATTCTTTATTAATTGCTATCCACAACTTCTCCTCTGGTTGATAAAAATATGCCTAACCTATTTTATATTTATTTATTTATTTATTTATTTTATTTATCATTTGTTGACCGGGAAAGTCTGACTAGGTTCCACAGAGCCTGTTTTCAGCAGAGGCCCGGGGAGAAATGCTCCAGATACATGTCTTTGGAATGTGGGAGGAAACCGGAGTACCCGGAGGAAACCCATGCAAACACAGGGAGAACATGCAAACTCCACACAGAAGGCACCCCAGCTGAGAATCGAACCGGAGAACCTCTTGCTGTGAGGTGACAATGTTAACCACTGCACCACTGCGCCACCCAAACCTGTGTATAAAACTAAAGGGACTAAAAACATTTCACTGCTTGTATCTTGTTATCCATAGCCATAAAAGAGCTTCCAGTAATACCATTTTTGTATTATCTTTTGTTTAGTCTCCTCCCACAGTCTTAGCTGCAATAATCCTTTTTAACCCATACTCCTAAGTGATTAATTTTATTATGTCACCATAAATATGAATAGTGCTGAACCAATTTGTGTATGGGTACACAGATCACAGGTATAGCCTTCATTTTATCTTCATTAATTTTATATCCTGAAAAGAGTTGAAACTGGCTCAGTGGCAGGATTCTTCCTAGCCCGTACTTTCTCCTCACCTTTTGTGGTTGATTTTCTTTCAGGTTTTCTATTTTTTTCTTTGTTGGTATCCAGACAGTGCACTTACTAAACAGTAACTGTAATTTACCCAAAAAGACAAATTCACTGACTCTTTTCTGAGTTTTGGTTTTCACACTGGTAGATTTGAAACTAAGCTGTTGCTCAGTGTGCAGACATCTTGGAAATTTTTGTTGACTTTTTTATTTAAAAAACAGCACTGTGCAGTTTATAAGGAATATGTTATTTTAAATTTCTCATTGCAGCTCAAAAAATAAAACATTTTTCTTTACAATTTAAAAGCATTAAAGTTGAATAAACAGATATAAAAAAGTATCCTGAAAAGGGATGTCTTTCTTATGTAAAAATTCTGTAATGACATTGCATTTGAACTGGTGTCTGGGGAGCAGGGTAACACTGAAAATTGTACAGAATACTGTTGTTCACTTGCCTAGTGGTTATATTGTAAGTCATGTTAGAAGGGTTTTAAGTTATAGGGCCTACCTAAGACAAGCTTTTTCTGTGGGAAGATAGACACCTAATAAATGTTTGTCCATTCAAAAGATGCAGTAAATTAAGGAATGCATATTATAATGTATGCAGTAAATGAAGGAATGCATATTATAATGTACTAAGTGTGATCATGAGGGACACATTTGACATTCAGAGGCAAGAGGAACTTTTTCCTGTAATACAAGAGAAAAATTAGTCAGCTACATCAGAAAGGACATAAACAGAATGACATAAGGAAGACATATGTATGTGGTCCTTATTGGGCAGAAAAGTAAGATTAGTGCAGGTGGTGTGCATGCAGAAACAAATGCCTGACAGATATTAATGTATTCGTAGAACCCAAAGGAGAAGACAGTGATTGTGATGCCCCTACACTAGCCCAGTAATCAAGGAGCCTCAATCCTCACGACTGGCAACAGCTAGTGGATGTACACATTGGGAGAATGACAAGTACACACACAGTAATGTGCAACTTCTCTTAACAGCACACAGAGATCACATTCAGTCTGGGGCTGGTTTCTCCCTCTTTTGCCAGATCACCAAATAAGACTTCCCACTGGCACAACTATAGGGTTAAGATCTTAGCTGAGGGGCCAAGCCAAGACCTCCATCACCCTCTCTGTCCAACCAGTGCTTTGTGTTCCTGCCCAAATAGCTGGCACACACACACACACACTAAGAGTTTGGTTTATATACAAGCACACACATACACATACAGACCTGGGGAAGGCTGGCACAGGTTTACTGGCTATGCCCTATTCTGCCCAGACTATAAGGTAGTTTCCACTGCCACCAATCCCTACTTATCAGCTACTGTAAGGCCCTTACAAAGGTTGTCCAATGCTACTGTATAATGTTACTATTACCCAAATGATAGCCTGACCAAGACTTGCAAGGCTATTTAGGAGTGGCCTGTACAGTGTCACCAAATACATATGCAAGTATGCTAAAAGCTTAAATATGTGTCACAAATATCAGTTATAAAGATAGGTTTAAATATATTTTATAATAAATAATAAAAGAACAAGACAATACTCAGTCAATCAACACAGTAACTTCAGAGTTCAAAATCACAGGAAATATTGTAAAACAACATTGCAGGACAGTCTCAAATAAATACAGAAAACATCTAAACTAATCTTTATTATATTCCTATCTGTATCTAAGAGAGATACTATGCCCTAAAGCTTACTTACAGCAAGGCAAGTGCAGATTATGATGATGAGTGGATGTTCTTGCTAGGTCCAAGTCAAAATACAAAATGTCCATTCTCTCTCTGAGGCACTTCTTTAAATTAATATCACATTTTACTGCTGGGTTAGCTTGGATGACATGATTTTTTTGTCACCTGACTTCAATTCCCAGGCTAAAATGGAAATTGACAAAATTTCACATTTCTGTGTTAAAAAATACATATCTTTCAGATGTTTGCAGATCTTGGAAGTCGTAAAACAATAAAACGCTTTTACATTTGAAACTTAGTAATTATTTCTCTTTCAGGACAATACAAAATGTACTAGCTCTAGACATTGTGTCTGCTACTGAAGTGAAACTGAGAGATAACATCTTTTGTTTATGGCCCAGCTATAAAGTAACTTAACCTCAACTATTCTTAAGTTTTGCAGATTAATCTTCTATGTTCCAGCAGGGTACACTGTGGATACATCTTAGCTCAGTACATAACATACAGTTCTGCATAAATCATATCAATATTTGCAAATGACATAGAATTATTTACAAAATTCCACATAGCTGGGCTGGCAATATTTCCACAGTGATAATAGACAGGGCCCTACAGGAACTGAAGATGAGGGAAACATAAGTACTGAGGAGACAGGGGAAGATACAAGTGGTACTATAGGAAGACAAACAAAAAAGCTAAAACACATGGGTAGAAAGAATAAAATGAAAAACAATTTTTTATCTATACAGGTCAGCAACATTAAGGCTGAATGTTGGCAAATTATAGTATTACAGTAGTTAAAAAAACAAAATTATGCTTTTATAATTCTTCTGGATACTAGATTGTGTTCTCAGTGGTAAACAGAGCAATTTAGTAAATTGTGCCAAGACGGCATTCTTTGATCAGTTAAGACGTACACCTGTTCAGGTATTACTTTCCTTTACAAACAGCATGCAGTAACAATTAATGATTTTTTTGAAACTATGGACAGGCAGAGAGTTGGTGGTGGATGCAATGGTTAGACAAAATGTATATAGAATAACTGCATTATATGCCAGCATAAAATATGAGAACAAATGCAGCTTATAAGAGGATATGAGGGCATATATAATGATGAATTTACTAGCTGTGATAGCAAGGAACTTTAATTGTAATATATGCTGTAAAATAGGCAAGATATCCAGATATAAAAAGATTGGTAATAACTTTTAATGATAAGTGATTTGAAGTTATATCAAGATAAAGAGTATATGTAGTTTACTGGAGAATGCCATCTGGGGATAGGCTACTTTTTATTTTCTTATATGTTAAAAACTAACAGGAGGGAAAAAGAGTGGATTCTCTGGTTATTATGCTCTATGGAGGGAGTTGGGAAATGGATAAAGGAATTTTGTATTCGGAAATGGTGTAAAATAAATAATGGTCAAGCAGGTGTAGGAGGAAATGTGGCAGAGACAGGCAAAATTGTGGGAAGAGCATTTAACCATGAAATATTTTTGTGTGCCTTTTACTGAATGGTGGATAGGATTTAAAGATAAACATAGAAAATTATATATAATACATGAGAAAGAACAATATCACAGGGAGAAGCATTATTATAGCTCAGTGCTTCAGAAATATGAATATTCAGTAAAAACATCTGGATAAGATTATCCGGGAGAAAAAAAAATAAAAAATACAAAGAGTTCAGACATTGGTCTATAAACAGATATATGTTTTGAAAGGAAAGCATAAGTATTTTAGAAGATAAAAAAAAGATGTATTACCTTTTTGGTGGATGAGTTAAAAAGTGTATAAATAGAATTTATACTTTGATGCTGAAACAGAAAAAAGTAAAATTTTATGACTATTACAAATAAATATTTGGAATATTTATGTAAAAGCAATGAAAGTAATGAGTTAAGACACTGGTATTTAGAACATACTGATGTAGACTTGAGAAATATTATTGATAAGCAAATTGAGTTAGATGAGGTTAAACTGGTATTAGAACACGTTTAGCTCTTTAGATAAAGATGAACTTGACAGTTTTTTTTTTAATTTCCATAGAAGGTATATAAAAAAACTAATGTACTTCTGACAATTTTGAATGAATGGTTTACTTTAATGGGTCCATATTGACCACATTCTTTACACTGTCATAAAGTTTTTTTTTTTTTTTTTTTATGGAAAAAGGGTGACAAACCAGATATGAAAAAATGTAGACTTGTTGCTTCATGTAAGACAGACTACAAAACCTTGATGAAAGTCCTGCAGGGAAGAAGAAGGCAAGATAGTAAGTATATGATGACAGGAGGGCATGGTTTGATAAGAAGGCAGATAAAAGAACTCTAATTGTTAACGAAAGATGTGGTATATGAGATACAGGTGAGAAATGAGATACTAATTTGGAAAATGTTCAGAGACAATGGGAATGTGTGCTGTCCAAAATGAAGGAGACTGTTACTTTTTAGAATTCTTTCAAAATATCCTTTAGGAAGAAAGTTTGTCTAATAAATGGGATGCTTTAGGAAATAACAAGATCTGATGTTAATCTTCGTTCATTCCTTACTGATGGGTTATCGGTTCTGTCCTCGGAACCGAGCCGGCCAATATCAAGCTTGCGTCAGCCAAAAACTCTCGAGCCAAGGTCCTACCCAGAATGCTCTGCTCCCTGTTACCTCAGACCTCATTTGCCATGTTGCTGAACAGCTATGTCATCCACTTTCTCAGCTAAGTGTCTAAGTTTTTGATAGTTTCTATATTATTGCTTTAAAATTTTCTCAAAAGTTTATTCTAATATTTTCCTACCCTATCGCACATTTAGACTCTCTCCCTCTAATCTTTTCACTTTATTACCCTCTTTTCTTACCTTGTGGTAATTCTTCATTACCATCATTGGTATTCCTTCCTTTTCTCTTTTTACCCTTTTCTTGGATAGCCGTTATTCTTCCTTTTGCTACTGTGCTTCTTCTCCACACCAGCTATGTCAGATAAGAAGAGTTCTGTTGGTTTCATGCAGTGCAAGGATTGCAGCTGTAAGTTACCACATTCCGATGGCTATGACTTATCTGTCTACTGTCTTAATGTCTCCCACTTGACTGTTGATCCTCCATGTGGGATTTGTAAAAACTTCTCTACCAGGACTTTCAATGAGAGGAAGAATAAGTTAATTTTGAAAGGTCTCCTCAAGTCTCCATTCTCTGAGGCTAATTCTTGGTTGGAAGGCTCACCCCTCCTGTTAAACCCCGCAAAAGGCATTCTTCCTCTTCTTTATCAAAGTCACACCCTTCTTCTCCCTCTGGAGATCGTGGGGAGTCGACTCACAAAAAGGTGAAATTGATTACTACTCCAGCACTGCCACCTGTGACCCTGTCGGCTCCAGGCTCGACACCTCCCCAAATGATCCTCACTACAGCCATGTCTCCTTTATCAATATTGGCACCGGAATTCCCAGTGCAGACAACTACAGTTCCAACAGTTCTGTCTCCACCCCTAATGGCACCGTTAATACAGGTTCAGTCACCTTCGGCTCTAAGTATGTCTCTTCTGTACTCCATGGCGCAGACTTTTTCGGCACTGACGTACTTCGGTGCAGTCCTTCTCTGCACCGTCCTTATTGCCGGTGCAGACAATTTCCACTAAGGCACCATACCTTTCGGGGCAGACCTTTGCCTTTACGGTGCAGACACCTTCAACTACTATGGTGCTGACATCTTCGGCGCAGACCTTTTCTACACTGTTTTCTTCAGTGCAGACTTCCTCAGCTCTGAGCCCTGCACTTGTTGAATTAACAAAGACCAAATATTCCCCTTCACTGGATCCTGTTGCAAGCAGTCAGTATAGTCCTTTCCTAGAAAGGCCAGAATCGCCATCAGCCTTCTCCATGAGGTCAACCAAGAGTCTTTTGTGAGCAGGATGTGTTGCGGCTTGTTGACCAGTTGCTTGTGGCCAGAAGTCTCTCTCAACCATCAAAGTCCATGTTCCCTCATTCAGGTGAGTTTATTTTGCCTCAAACCCCAACGTATACTCCTCCTTCGACTTCCATTCAAGTTTTGAAGCCTATTACTCTGACAGCAGCTTCCCTCCCTCCGACTCCAATAGTGGATCTCACTTTGGAATTAGAGTTGCCCTTGTGGCCTTCTTTTTTCTATGGCACCTTCCAGGGATGCTCTCTCTCTTACGGTCCACGATCCTCTTGAGACTCCTGGTCTGGAGGCAGGCTCATTAGGGTGGGGTGTGACCCCAGTTCCGAGGTTGTCGTGCTCGGTTCCAGGCTCCCATCCCTCCTTGGGTGGGCCAGCCTTCCAGGCCAAGGAGAGGGCACTTGCCTCCATTGGCAAAGTTCATTTGTTGGAGTCCTCTCCCCCCTCTGTGCTGCAAATGCCACAAGCTTCAATCCCCGGACACTGGGCAAAAGAGCTTCAGGTGTCTCATCCTCAGGAGACCCCCTCTGTGCAGCCTTCCCCAGAACCTCCCACTGAGGAAGCACCCCATAAAGCATCATGCAAGAGGAAGCACATGGACTCCATTGAGGAGTCATTGACTGAAGATATGGATTTTGATGATGGGCAAGGGTCCCCACGGTCACCCTCTGATGAGGTGTCCTATAGTGACATCCTCGAGATCCTTAGACAGAGGGGTGACTGGAAGCCCTCTAATCCTTTCCTCTGAGGAATCCGTATTCCTGAAGGCTTTTCATGCCCGGCCCCCTACCTCCTGAGTCACCCCGCCTGCCAATGAGCTCATCCAGCTCATCGTGCAGCACACATGCAAGGCTCCTGATACCATGGAAGTGATACCTAAGAGGCCAGACAAAATATTATCACCCCCCCCCACGGAGCACCCCCACTGGTCACATGGTCTTCCAGTAGACGCTGTGGTGGTGGCAGCTGCTACTAAGAAGGATTTGGCCGAAGAGAGCCAAACTGTCCATCTGCCCAACAAGGAGTCCTGGGCGATTGACAGATTAGGGAAGTGTGTGTTTTCTTCATTGACCACAGTGCAATGTACAATCAAGCAGAGTGTACTGTATGATATATATATATATATATATATATATATATATATATATATATATATATATATTAGTTTCTAAAGTGGGTCAATATTTTGAGAGATGAGAAGAGACCTGGAAAGGAGAGAGGTTAAATGATATGTCCTGTGTTAAAGCAGGAGCATTTGGCTTGGATGAAAAAGTGCTTTTTGAGTTGCATTCTGGATAAGTGATGATTTTCTTAATGTCGATTGGGAGGGCTTGTCAAAGAGTAGGCTCCTAAGAGGAGAAAGCATGTGCAGTGCTGTGGAGTTTGTTCTAGGGGTAATAAGAGTTGGTGTGGCTTGTGAGCAGCATCTCAGATTGTATGAGGTGGTCTTTTCAGGACGTCTAGCTGCAAGGAGAATAAATGTGTAGAGATGGAGTAGTTTAGAGCATTTAGTAATTATAATAATCCTTTATTATAGTTACTAAGAGGTATGGGCTTACTCTATATTTTCCTTTCTTGTTTCACACTTTTAAGGCTCTAACCCTATTTGTTAGTAGCATAATCCGAAATACCTCTTCTGAGCTTGAAAGAAAGAAAGACAAAATGTTGGATGGACAGCTGTTTTCCCTTTCTAGTTGTATTCCTTCTAACTACTATAGTCCTAGGTTGCAATTCTTCAGCCCCAGGAGCATCTAAACCCTGGAGAACTGTCAGCTAAAGATTTCTTACAACAATGGTCATATTATTTGAATTCAGTAACAGCTTTATGCAACTCAGGATCTCAGAAACTCACAGTCTAACATGGCAAGCAGTAGACAAAAGGCAGGAACCAGTCCTGGATGAGATGCACATCCATTAAAGGACACATGCATACTCATATACAGACACTTGGGTGCAATTTCTGAAAATCACTTATCCATCTACTAGGATGTAGGAAGAAATCAAAGTATCCCACTGGGAAGCAATCCATATAAAAAGAGGAAGGACATGCAGGTCTGGACAAAATGCAACCAAGTATGTAATATTATTTTGCTTCTTGTGGAGTGCAGGGTTTTAAAAATCAGTGGCTGTTAATATTACCATTAAACAAGAAGCTTGTTTAACCCTAGCCTGCAGTGACTGGCAGAGAGATTTCATAATACGTAGCATAGAAAACTGAAGTATGTGAAACAAGTCAGTAATGGTTATGCTTTTAAAGTATATTATTTAAATTACTTGGGTATGTACTGTGTCTAGTTAGAAAGTCATACAACAAATTACTTTCATTTATATATCTGTATATATGGATCTCATTCAGAAACCCAAAATCTCACTTACCCAAAATCCAAAAGACCAAGATGAAAAAACAGACATCCAAGAAGCCTGACCACCGACAAAACACTAACGGCAAGTAATTGATCACCCAACCTGCAAATACACTAAAACCAAAGCAAAGAAAACCCACCCATGTGGGGGCTTTGCCCCCCCACACCCTCAAACCTCCCTAACTAAATATACCAACTCCCAAGATCACACTACCGTGGAGTTAAGGTGCAAAGGTCAGCATGCTGGCCAAGTGGTTACTTACCGTTAGTGATTTGTCAGTGTTCCCAATGGCTGGTCTTCTGGGATGTCGGGATTTTCATCTCGGTCTTTTGGTTTTCAGATAAGTGGGATTTCGGGTGGGGACCCATATATATATATATATATATATATATATATATATATATATATACATATGAGTGTACCAGTTCATCCAAAGAGATCGGTGAGGTTGTTTTTTGCTCTTGCTCTGGGGTGCAGCCAGGGTTCTTTGAGATGATAATATTAAATCCAGGATTCTAAGATGAAATTCCTCTACAAGTGTGGTGCATGGTGTTCCCCCTCACCAGTGAAAAACAGGCCATCTAAAAAGCTGACTCATTCACTTTGCTTTTAATTGACTGGCTTTTTGAGGAGATGGATTTCCATGAAATGACAGCCAGTATGTCTGAAAAGCATACCGAGTCAATGAATAAATAGGTATAAAGAAGAATATGAGATTATTTGTCTAGTGATTATTAAAACACAAGGAAAATAACATAATGCAGGTATGAACTGTAATATTCAGAGTTCTTAACATCACTTCCTGGTCCTTGTGATTTGTTTATTGTGACATTAATTACCTAACAGTACTAAGGGCTATATTTTTCCTACACGTCATTGCAGAACACAGACAGTATTGTGATACCTAATGCAAACATAGGTGTAACAAACTATGGCATAAAGTCTCAAAACAATGCAAGTATATTGGAAACATGCCATCACCTGCTACATTTTGTGACTCACGTCAACAAATGAAGTTTTCTTTTCCTGTAAACTTATACTGAACCATCATAGCAACAAGAAATATTATGGCAGATAAGGGCCATTGACCTAATGTAATCTGTTCTGATTAATTCTTATTCTTTTAATTTTTACAGTAGTTCCTGCTTGCTTTACAGCATAATCCTTTTTGATCTGATGCATTTCTAAAACTAGTGACTGTTTTGCTCCACTGATTGCATTTCAAGAGTAACATAGAGACCTACCACCCAAAACCTTGGTTAGGGATAGACTAATCACTAACATTCAATACCCATACAGAAAAATCAAAGTAATCAAATGTAAAATAAAAAAAAACTCTTCCTGTGAAGTAGTTCCTCATTGTCTTCTGAATTTGCTAGTTTAAACCTCCATGTCATGCTTTCTTATATCACAGCATATTTTCTTTAAAAGATGTTCACTTTTTGTTTTTCATGTACTCAAGTGAAACACCAAAGGGTATTTGTTTAATCACAAATTAATTTCTAGATGTGGATATGACATACAAGATCCAATTTATTTAGTGCTTTTGTCCACAATGAATGCAGGACTAATGACACTGCTCCGTTCTGTTCACACCACTTTATACATATTACCAGTCAGTTAATTAACCCCCCACCAACTAAACCATTTGTTCCATCTTAAACAAGGCAAAAAACTCTAAGTACTTGAAATGCTTCAGTTTTCTGTCTCTGTCTCAAAACTGGAGAAATAGAACTGTTGTAATCATTCACATTAAATCGCATCTGCCACAGTAATTTTCTATATAACAATTATTCTTCCAGTTGCCACCCCTAATATATTTCATCACTTTCTCTTTGACTTATTAACAGATCTGCAAACAGTGGTTTGTTTGTTTGTTTGTTTATTTATTTATTTTCTAGGAGCCTTTTTGATAATGCTTGGCAGATCAAAAGAACTTTTAATGAAATTATTTCTAATTTACTTCTCACCAAATGATTTGACAACTTTAATGTTTCTGAATAACTAGTATTCCATATTCTGCATTGCTGGTAGTTTCACAATACCTCTCAACCTCTCAGTGCAAGAGATCTGGACAAAGCCAGAAAGAATGGGGGGGCAAAGGCCTAAATATAGAGACAAATGTTAAATACTGTTCCTATAAACATAGAAATTTGCTGTAATAATAGGTTTTGCATTATTATGTATTTTTTGAAGGATATAATGTCTGGCACTCAAATGTCTGTCATTATTTAGTATTATTTAGAGACTTCAATCCACAGATTTTATGAGGAACAGACCAAAAATATGAGGCAGAAATCTGGACATTCTGCAAAAATCTGTACAGCTGAGGGGTGTTATCACCTTTAACATTCACTTATTTTTGCTGTGTTTTAGTCGGGTTTTCTACTGCATTCACTTTAATGTGTCTGGCAGTTAGTACAAAAGATTAAAGATATTAGCTGCTTCCTGCGGAGCATAGTTTGACTCTCTTAGCCTTCATTTTGCCTAACTGTGAGCAAGTCACTTAACCAGACAGTGCTCCATGGCTTAATCTGTAAAGGTTTGTATAGATCAGTGCTGTACCCTGGTTAGCAAATAAAAATGGTTTTAAATTTTACTTTTTATATATTTAATTTTAATTAATTTTACAAAGTGCCTGGGCTCAAGGACTTAAATGAAGCTGAAGTTGCAACTGACAAGGTAGTTGTATTATTTGGGGAGGGGGGCTGCAAGGGGCACAGTCCACTGCAAGGAATGTATACCTGTTACATTCTTTCATGGGAAGCCAGATGTGAGCACACTGGCAAAGAAATTAGCATTGATGGTTTACTGTGCTTGGTGCTCCAGTCTGTGCAGAATCTGCACACCATCCCTTTGTCTGCCTAGGTTTTTTGCTGGGTGATCAAATTTCCTCCCACATCTCGTAGAAGTGGCATTCTGCAAAGTGCCTGTAGGTATATGTCTGTGTCAGAGTGAGTACATATGTCCATCCTCAACTGGATTGCCACCCCATTGAAAAATAGTTCCTGTGTCTACTGATTATTGGAGGCAACCCAACTCCATGTGACCCTGAATTGGATTAAGCAATTAATCAAAGAATGATTGAATGAAAGCCAGTTTGATGTGATGAAGTATGAATAAATAGACTTTGAAACATAGTATTAACTTACTAAGGATATCAGCTTTAGCTCTTTCCCCTTTTATCGTAAGAGTTCTGATGCAGACCCTTTATTTTTCTAGTTGCTGTATCCTTTATGAGCCATACTTTCCAGGACTGGCACTAGACTTGCACTAGGATATGAACATCAGTTTGTGTCCATGCAGCACTGCATCTGTTTTTCTACAGTCAATACTCCAGTCTCTGTCCCATTAGCTCTTATGATTTATTTTTATCCATGTTAAAACTTATAGTCAGTTATGTCTCTGTCTACACACTTTCTTACCTCTGTATAACATCAATGTTTACTTGGTCTATCCATCTTTTTGGGTCTTTTACTACATATGTATTAGTAACTTGATTACCCAATGATGGCTGATGTAACATTCACAAAGAAGGATACAGTATTATCCCAATCAAGTGTGCTACTTTCTCTGTGGTCTTCTACCCTTCTGCACTGCTTGCATTTTCTTAGTGATTATGTGCAGCCAATGTCCATGTTCACACTTTGCATTCAGAGAGAGAGCTGCTGACTGATAACATCTTCCTGCCTAACCAACTCAGCTGAACAGCCAGTGTTGGGGTCCTTTAGCAAAATGCACTAGGGATAGCCTTCTGAATTCCATTTAAAAGTGAACATTGAGTTCTTAGAGGATTCTCTAGCTTCATATGTGTCTAGTATGTGGTGACATGTTTTAAAATATTTTCAAGAATTACAATCCATAATGGTTAAAGTGTTTACCTCACAAACACCAGGTACAGGGTTTGATTCTCACCTTTAATAGAAATTGGCTAGGCTTAAAATGGCCCACAAGTACACCACCCTAGTACTTACCAATGAAACTATAAACCTATATGATTGTCCCATGAAGACAGATGTCATAGTTAAAAAAAAAAAAAAAAAAAAAAGTTGAAAGTGTCTTCATCTACACCAATAGAAAGCACAGCTCTAGGTTGGTTAAACAGGATGGCAAACTGGCTTTCCTCTACATCCAAATTACCAGGGACAAAGTCCTGTACCATAGCCTAGCAACCTACTTGTCACCATCTATGTCCCACAAACCCCACAGATCATACTTAGACCTATTGAAGATGCTCACCATTCAACCAAATGCCATACTCTTAGGAGACTTTTAATTATCAGGTGCAGAGATTCCTAGACTTTGTAAGCACAAACACCCTGGACTAAATATTGCATACACCTACTAGCGGTACAAACATACTGGACTTGGTACTCACAAACATGGGAGAACACTGCAACCCCCCAGTGTTGTGGCATATCTGGTAAAGTCAGACCCAAAAAAAAATCTCCTTTGAAATAAAAATCAGTTCTGTAACCCCAGTAAACTCTGTCACAGTTAGAAACTACTCCAAGTCAAACTACCTTTTATTAAGCGATAACTGTCAAAATTTCAAGCCCCTCCAAATTCAGATAATACAGCAAACTACATGGAATTATTCACTGATGCTCTGTACAACCATGTCAATGACTACATAGAGATGGCTGCGCCTACCAGAAGTAGGCCCACAACTAACTTAAAAAACAAACCACCCTGATGCAATCCAAAATTAAACAGGTTGTACAACAAAAGAAAAATGTCATAGCTAAAATTAGAAAGATGAAAAAACTCTCTCATCAAACTGAATAGACAACTAAGAGGACTAATGAAGTATAACAGCAAATTTTGAGGTAAATATAGCATTCCAGGCCAAGTACAAACATAAAGGCCTTCTTCAACAATGTCCAAAACCTAAAAGGTAGTACACAACAGTGTGCCAAACTGCTGTTAAATGGAGCAACATTCACAGAACCCAAATATATAGTAAATCATCTGGCTGACAAATTTGAGTTAAACTTTGCCACCCCTCTCACCTCCAGCTGCCCCCTGGGAAATACCATCTAACATAACACCTCTATCAGTAAGAAGCAAGTCTTAAAGGCGCTCTCTAAGACTAACAATACAGCTTTGATCGACCCGATAATATCACAAGATGCCTCCTAAATAGCCAGAAATATGACCTGTCAGGGCCATTGGAATCACTATTCAACTATAGCCTCTAAACAAGCTTCACACTATGTGAATGAAGGATCGCAATGGTCATCCCCCTGCACACAATGGCAGGCCATCAGTGGATACCATGAACTACAAACCTTTAGTCTGATCTGTCTCATATGCAAAGTCTTAGAAAGAGTTATCAAGGAAATGATTAACAGTAACATAGGAAACCTTAAAATCCTGGGCCCAACACAGTTCGGTTTTGTCAAACGCAAATCATGCTTACAAAACCTCTTGGACTTCCTTGAGAGGGTCACCAAGACAAATGATGAGGGCAAAACAGTGCATACTGCCTACCTTGACCTGGCTAAAGTGTTTAATACAATACCCCACTCAGGTGTTATAAACAAACCAATGTAATTAGGCATAAACTCCTATGTAACCCATTGGATAGCCAGCTGACTCTGAGATAGGACACAGGAAGTTATTATTGGAGAGACCACCCCCCACAAAGGGGCCAGTTATTAGTGAATTCCCTCTGGGCTCTATGCTGGGTCTACTCCTCTTTAGCATCTATGTTTTAGAAGTCAAGGCCAATGTTAAGGATCTCTAGTTCACATACAGATGATTGCAGGCTGGGAGCAGGCATAGAAAATCCAGATACTACCATTTTACAGGAAGTTCTAACACAGACAAATGACCAGTGCCAAAGCCATGGCTAAAAATTCAGTGCCAAGAAATGCATAATAGTACCTTTTGAGAAGTTGGCCACCCTGGGAAGCTACCTTAGCAATAAAACACCCCTAAAAGTAGACACAGTAGCCACAGATTTATGAAGTCATGTAGATAGTAACCTGGCATTCAACTAACATGTTTAAGGTAGTAAGAAAAATAATTCTGTATCATTCAACCTATAAGCAAGGGCATTGATCTAGGTCCTGAGAAATCATTGTGCCACTATACTCAGTCCTCATAAGGCCCATCACTGAGTATAATGCTCCATTTGGTAAGTACCTGACCAGGCACATGCAACTATTGGAACACCCACAGAGGTTCTTCACAAAAATAATAGAGGGCATTAACACAATGACCTATGCAGAGCTCCTCAAAGCCCTATCCCTATTCTCTGTTTCCTACAGACTGCTGAGAGGTGATTTATGCCTGGCATACAAGGCATTCTTTCATCCCACCCTGGTGGACCTTTTGCATATCTGCAAAATGAACAGAATCAAAACTACTGGATCTAGGGTGTTTAAACTTCGCTCCTGATTTAAATAGGACATGTTGGAGGGACAGGTATGTATCTCAGAGAATTCCCAATCTCTGAAATAGGCTTCCAGTCCATGTGAAGCAGAGTCCTTCCCTCACCCTATTGAAAGGGTAACCTGGACCAGTGGATGGGTAATCGGATGTTCACCACCTTATCTGATATCCAAGTCTCTGATGGATAGAGGCAACAGTTAAATTATGCTCTAAGTATCATACACCCCTTAAAACAACCTACATTTGGGTTGCATGGTTAGCTTTATAAAGGCCCCAGTGGTTGTTAGCCTAGTATATTCCTATATAGGCTGACCTCAGAGAGACCTGCAGTGGATAGTATTGTGGATAAAAAGGCAAGAATTGAGATTTAATGTAAAATGTGCAACGTTATGCACTTTGTGAAGCAAACCCACAAAAATATACAGTATTGGTGGCATGGCCTCAAGCACCACAAAGAAAAAGGATAAGGGTTAATTTTGACCCCTAAGCTAAATTATTTTATGCAATGTAAAAAAGCAGTGATGAAGGCTGATTAGCATAAGAAATACACTCCAGAGATGCTGAGATTATCCAGTCCTTGTATAAGGGTGGGTAAGGTCACATCTGGAGTAAAATGTTTAGTTCTAGAGGTCATACAGATGGAGAGAAATCAAGCCGACAGAAAGAATGCAAGCAGAATTACCAAAACAATGACAAGCATGGGGGAGGGGGGGTTGAGATACAAGCATAGAATTAAAAGTTGCCATGCATATATTAGAAGAAAGAAGAGAAAAGTAAGATATGATATGGACATATCATATTGTCTGGGGGGCACTTGATGCTATAACCGAAGAGGGTGAATGGTGAAGAGGGGGCAGCTTAAAGGGTGAACATTTTAAGTGAGCTATGGAGAAATACTACTTCACAGAGAGACTGAAAAGGTCCTGGAATGTAGTGCCTAAGGTGGTGGCATTGTATGAGTCAACAGTGTAGCTCAGAGTTCATTGCAAGGAAAAAGGGTTTGTGAGGGGTAACTGTTTGCTATTTCTTCATTTGGGAGGATGTGGTGACCATGAATCTATGTCCATTGCTATGCTATCATATAGCTTTTTTTTTTTTTTTTTTTCATTTGTTAAAAAGAAAAGTGAATTGATCCATTCTGAAAACCTTTCAGCTATGATGTGGGCCAGAAGAACAAAAGTGCCTGCAAAATATATATGGACAGTTTAGAATTGCTTGTTAGCATGTTTTTTGGAGGTTGGTGCAAACTAAAGTACCAGATGAAGACCTACACAGATAGGGGTGAAACACAAAAAAAAAACAGTGATAAAAGGTCAGAACTGAAACCCAGACCCTGAAGGTGTGAGGCAAGGAATATTAGCCAAAACAATGGTTTTACTATCAGTCCTTGATTCCCAAACTGCCCTTAAAGATTAACTGCTTGATCAAAATTGGTTGACTTCAAAACTCCCTGATATACACCCATGCAATAGTAAATAAACATTTTACTTGTCTCCCTCAGATGACTACAAAACTCCTTGTAGAATACTTAATTATTATTTTATTTGCCATTCCATGCCCCTCTTGTTTGTGTGTGTGTGTGTGTGGGGGGGGGGGGCAGCGTTTTACCTCACATGGCCTTTTACTTAGTATACTTCCTGGTGACACAGCCATGTAGAAAACAGAAGCACCCAGTAATTTGAAAACAGTTGTGATATAAGTGCAACTTACACTTTCCTGTTCAAAGATATGTAATGAAAATAGGACAGCAAGTTGGAAATTGACTGATCACAATTTATCTATTTTCAACTTGACTGTATGTAGGGAAACTGTTAAAGTTTCAAATCAGCTGTATTAAAAAAGTAAAAGAGAACACAGGCTTTTGCAGTGAGAACAAAAGTCAAAGCTGAATCTGGTGTGTGTGTGTGTGTGTGTGTGTGTGTGTGTGTGTGTGTGTGTGTGTGTGTGTGTGTGTGTGCTTGTCTACACCCAGTAAGTGCCAACTTAGTACCCAACTGTCATGTGACCCTGCACTAAAATAATGGGGCAGATGAATGATGAAAAGAAGAATCTACCAGTTGAGTTCCGAATCTTAGAAAAGGTATGCAATTAGTAACAATACAAAACGGGTCTATATTACGCAATCGAAGACACTGTTCTTCGAACACGTAATAGTCAAACCTAAAACATCGAAAACACATAACCGTGACGAGGCCGTAAACCAATGAAACACACTTCCCCCACACACCCTCTAACTAAATATACCAACTCCGAGATCGCTCAACGTTGGGCAACAGGGCAATCCGCGAGAACAGACAACTGAATTTTCTCCCTAGGAAACAATTTGCCTACTTGGCTGTTCGCGGTTATGTGTTTTCAATGTTTTTGGTTCGACTATTACACGTTCAAAGAGCAGTGCCTTCGATCGCGAAAAAGGGAACCTACAAAACAAAGAGTAATAATTTGTGATACAAATGCCCCTGCTGTCAGATCAGGTGTATGCAGTAGAACAACAGCAGGTTTAAATCTCCTGACATTTAAGGTGTTTTAACTCCTCTGTACTAATAACCAGATCTGATCTGGAATTAAAAAGACAGACATTTGTTTTATAACTGTTTTTCAGACATGACTGTTCTGCTTCTTACATGCAACTGGCTAACTATGCACTTCACCCATCTCCCTTGAAAAATTATAAGGTTCTGGCAAGTTATGAACCTGAAAATAACAATGCAGCTCTCCATGGACATGAGTATAGTATATTGTCTTTCAGTTTACCTGACAGTCCTCAGCACCAATAAATGTGGAGATGGGCTAGGAACAAGCATATACACTACTGGTTAGTCAGATCATTTACTTATCCAACTTAAGCCATTGCTTACTACAAATTAAAACAATGAAGTACCAGACAGTAAAATTAAATAAGTACATCCAAAATAAGTGTTTGTTTCCCCGGACATACATCAGTGTATATAAAATACCGAGGAATGTTAACAAAGAAATACATTTTTAAAATCATTACAAAAATGGTAGCCTTATAAATAGGTTGTATGAAAAGGATTACTTGTAAAGGACCTGTTAAAGAGCTCTTAAGTGGGTTCTGATCTCAACCACTAGGGAGTGAATTCTACAGGAAAACAAAATCATACATCAAAGAATGTAAACCATATGACACCTAAGTGTTATAAACAGTCCCCCAATGGAAAAATGAATATGCTGAGATTCCTGATCGGGTATCATCGCCTCCCCAAGCAATCATAGTCCATTATCTCAGCCCCTGTTGAGCTAAAACACACATAAATGCATAAATAAATAAAAATGTAAAACTACAGAAGCTGACATACACCATAGATAATCACTATCCACCACAAAACAACTACACCCACTTAAATTAGGGTTCCATTTACATTGTTGAAAGGGCTGCTCATCGAAAGCCCTTTCATTGAAATTTAAATACCGAACTACCAAAACTTTGAACAGCCACATAAGCAATTTTTTTCCCAGGGGAAAAAGCTGTTTGGCCATCATCGGGAATTTGCCTTTTCCTTCAGTGTAGTGCGATCTTAAAGTTAGTATATTTAGATAGGGGGGTGTGGGGGGCAAAGCACGTGACAGTTTGTTTTCTTTGTTATTGGCCAAGTGATTTTTTTCGTTCTTATGTGGCCATTCAAAGTTTTGGTAGTTCAATGTGTACATGTCGATGAAAGGGAGTTCGATGAATAGCCCTTTTGGCAATGTAATATAGACCCCTTAAATTGACCCCCTTTGTAGAATAGTGTGTGTCTTTTACCTTTAAGAAGCATTTCCAAGGACAGCATGTGCATATAAATTGCAAGCACATGCTAGCTTCAGTGCCATTTTGTGAGTGCAGCCAGAGTATGAGCATGTATGAGTGTGATAGTTTATCTAAGTTAAAGTTACTAAGCCTCAGCCTTGATGTGTTTGTACATAATAAAGCTGCTTGAACAGAACCCACAGATGATCCTCTGTTTTATCCTGACCAAATGAGCTACATGGTGTCAGAAGTGAGATTCCAGAGACTGCTTTTCAGAGCCACGAGGTGCAGAGTTAACAGTGAAGGTAAACTAAGTGAACTGAACACAGAAAAGGGCCAGACATGAACTAAAGGTAATAAAAACTTGCAAGAATGATTTATTTTATCAGAAAGATAAAACGAAGCATTACAAAGGCACAGAATGCATTATTAAGCAAACAGGAGGCACAAAAGGTTTGTTAATTGAACAAAATATTTAAAATTAAGATATTTGATAAAACAACAGAAAAGTACATAAGGGGTTTGGAATTACCTTGGAATTGCAAAACGAGCATGTTTAAAGTAAAATGAGCACAAGAAAAGTATAATGGGCATGAAAAGAGATTAAACAAGCAAAACAAATATAATAAAGGGCAAAAAGGGCACGTTAAGCATAAATAAAGCAAGGCAACTGCATGTTTTTTCGCAAACTGCTGTGTTTTGGCACAAACTACTATTTCGCATTGATTGAAGCTATTCAGGGCATAACTAGAGTTATTTGAAGTATCTCAAAGTGTGTAAAAGAGCTTACAGTGTATGTTTATTGCTGTGCATTTATTCCGAAGAGTTTATCTGTGCAAAGTACAACTATATCGTAAAGTGCAGTCAAAATACAGCCATTTTGAAAAATTTCTTGTGCTGGGTATGTCTATTCGCAGAGTGCCACCATTACAGAGTGTTTCTTGCACTGTACTGAGTTATTTAGCAAAGTACAGCCATTTTGGGAAAGTTTCAGTGTGCTATGTACTGTTTATTCACAAAGTGCAGTTACTTCGACATATTTCTTACTCTGAGCTTCTTCTGCCCAGTTTATTCGCACAGTGCGGCTATTTTGAAATGATGTTCATCATGTTACACTGCTGCAGTCATCACACTTGGGTTATCCTGCCATCAGGCAGTCTTGTAGTCGGCCAGAGTTCCAAAGTCTTGGCCCAGCATTGGTTGCTGTCGCTTCTTCCCTGACGTCAGTGCGCCAGGGGTATATAAGATGCAGCCAACACCATTTACTTCAGTCTTTCTTGCCACGCGGTGCCCGAAGCAGAAGCAGTTCGCAAGTGCTGGTCGGCCGACTCATGAGATTTTCGAAGTCGAATTTCAGAACCAAAGTCTTCAATAAAGCTAAGTACCCCGTTGGGGAAACTTTTTTCTTGCCTCAGACCGATGTCAGAAAAAGTTAATAATTGTATTTCTTGTGGGAAGCAAATACCTCATAAGGACTTCCACTCTTACTGTATTCCATGCCTTTGCCCTGATCACGATGTCACTAGTTGTCGGTTTTGTGCTAGATTTAACAAGCGCACTATAAAAAGACGTTTTGATTTTGCTTTACACTACTTTGGGCGAAGGTTAAATTATACTGTGCCGTCGGATCAGCTGACGACCTCAATACCAAAAAAACGCAAAGACAAGGATAAAGACAGGCATCCAAGGTCCAAAACCGACAACAAAACCTCTTCTAGGCCAGTCGCCGGTTCGCCGGTTCTCAGTGAGGCACTTTCGCAGCCCCTGACACCTGCTACCTCAGAGCCACAGGCCGCTTCCAACTCCCACGTGGAGACAGCTAGGCCTCTGGAAACTCAAGGTATTGGGCCTATGGAAACTAATCCCTCAGATGGGTCCGGAGCCGCTGAGCAGGCATCGGCTTCTGAGGGTGTTTTCAGACCTTCACAGCTTACCAGTAAAACAATAGCCAAGACAAAGGTACCATTAAAGACAACAAAACAAGTACAGCATTCTTCTGGACAGTCCTCCATGCCTAAGAAACAGATGCTTAAAATGGCCAAAGACCTCATTACTCTAATCAGGGGTTCCCATCCCCCTCCTGAGAAAAGGCCTAGGCAGGATACAGACTATGACTCCTCTGATCAGGTTTCCATTTCCTCTGATTCCTCTTCAGACCAGGGATACTCTCTACCCCCCTATGAGGACTCTGATGCTGAATAATCTATCCCTTCAGCCTCTCCTCCTGAGGATTATTCTTTTGGGGAAACTTTACATACCATGAGGGAGCATTTCCATTGGAAAAGTCAGGATTACTCAGAATCCAAGAAAAGGCGCAGGGATTTCCGCTTATTGCGTCAGCACAGGCCCCTGGCTATTCCGCCTGTGCTAGATATTGTGGATGATGTGTTCTCTGAATCCAGCCTATCTCCTGACTCTTTGCCCCCTGCTCCAGCCAAGCCAGATAGATATTATAGAGTCCCTGACTCTCACAAGTTTCTTTACAAAAACCCTTCTGCTGATCCAGAAACTATTTCCCAGGGTCCAAAAGGGGTTAAGGCTTCCATTGCAAAAAAGCCAGTACCCTCTGACAGAGATTCCAGAGCTTTGGATAGATGGGGGAAGAAAGTATACACGTCTGCAACTTTAGCAGTAAGATCTTTAAATTGTCAATTTCACATGCTTAAGTACCAACAATATTTAATGGCTCAGTTAAAACAGAAAATGCTTGCAAGCTGAGAAGCTCCTGATTGTAAAGAAATACAGTATTTATTGCATGCAGTTGAACAGGTGGGAAAACATACTCTGCAATGTGGTTTTGATTCTTTAGAGGCCTCTTGTAGAGCCGCAGTTACAGGTTCTGTTATTCGAAGACATGCTTGGTTAAAAGAACAGAGTTTACCTGATCATGTTAAGGCAAAATTATTACAACATGATACCTTGTTTGGTGTTAAGGCAGAAGAGGTGTTAAAGAAAATGGAGGATAAAGCTAAATCTATGCAAACAGTCAAGGATTTCTTACAGGTACAGCCACCTCACTTTAGCAGAAATTGGCCAACAAACAATTGGTCATTTCCAGTGTCAGACAGGCCACAGAGAGGCAGATACAGACGGCCAAGAGGCAGATCTCAACCCCAAGGCTCAAACAGACAATGACAGTGGGGCACCTCAACCCCAAAAGGAGGTGAGGACAAGTCTCAACCTTACAGGAAACAGTCACAATGACTTTCCTCTTCGTACGTCAAGCACGTCCCTTTTGGAAGCCCCCTTAGGGGGAAAACTAGCACTTTTTTCTCAAAACTGGCAAACAATCACCCAAGACAAATGGGTTCTGAGTATTGTGTCTCAAGGCTACAGATTCCACTTTCATACTTTACCAAGGCTAAAAGGAATGCCAGACCTGCCACAAAATCAATGGGCAGAGGCACAAAAGCAAATGTCAGCCATCATGGACATAAGAGCTATTCAAAAAGTACCACAACAGGAGCAAGGACAAGGATTTTGCTCAAGGCTCTTCCTGGTCCCCAGAAAGAACAAGGCCTGGAGGCCCATACTAGACCTTTCAATTCTGAATACTTACCTGGATATTCTGAAATTCAAAATGTTGACATTACAGCAGCTTCTACCCATGCTGGGTAAGAAGGCTTGGCTTGTTACTCTGGACCTCAAAGAGGCATACCTGCATGTCCCTATCAGACAAAATTGCAGAAGATACCTCAGATTCAATACTGGTACAATGCACTACCAATTCTCTGCACTGCCCTTTGGCTTATCTACTGCGCCCAGGGTCTTCACAAAGTGCCTGGTACCAGTAATTGTATTTTGCAGACAAAAAGGAATTCAAATATACCCATACCTGGACGACTGCCTCATTCAAGCAGAGACAAAGGACATTCTTCTACAGCATCTGGTGTTTGTAAAAAGGTTGCTAATTTCTCTAGGGTACACAGTAAATGAAAAGAAGTCAAAACTAGTGCCCTCGCAACAGATTACATTCCTGGGTGCCAGCTTAAATACAACAGCCCAGATGGCTTACCTCATGCCAGACAAACAAGTTCAACTAACTCAATATTTTCAATTACTGGCAAAAAAGTCCCATCTCTCTGCAAGAAAAATTCTGCAGGCCCTGGGATTCATGGCATCCTGCATACTACTAATACCATATGCCAGACTGCATATGAGGAAATTACAATGGTACCTAAAAAGTGTTTGGACTCAACACTCTTACAGTTCAGAAGCAGTAATACCAATGATTCCCTGCCTACAACAGTAGTTTCGATGGTGGGCACAGGCATGTCACGTAAACAAGGGTCAGCCTTTTACCCAACCTTCAGCCAGGCAAACTGTAACAACAGATGCTTTGGATTACGCCTGGGGAGCACACATGGCAGGAAAATGCATTCAGGGCAAGTGGACCACAGACCAGATGCATCTTCACATCAATCAAAAAGAGATGTTGGCTGTTCAAAATGCCCTAACAGCTTTCAAGGACCTTCTACATCCAGGACAACTACTACTAAAGACAGACA